>NW_024426008.1:101499-214088 GCF_017311325.1 Ursus maritimus
CCCCAAACTATTAGAAGTTATAGAGCAATTCAGTAATGTGGCGGGATACAAAATCAACACTCAGAAATCAGTCACATTTCTATACATGAATAATGAGACTGAAGAAAGAGAAATTAGAGAATCCATCCCATTTACAATAGCACCAAAAACCATACGTTACCTTGGAGTTAACTTAACCAGAGACGTAAAGGAGCTATATTCAAGAAACTATAAATCACTCTTGGAAGACATTGAAGAAGACACAAAAAGATGGAAAAACAGTCCATGCTCATGGATCGGAAGAAATAACATAGTTAAAATGTCCATGCTACCCAGAGCAATCTACACTTTCAATGCTATCCTGATCAAAATACCGATGACATTTTTCAAAGAACTGGAACAAATAGTCCTTAAATTTGTATGGAACCAGAAAAGGCCCCGAATCGCCAAGAAACTGTTGAAAAGGAGAAACAAAGCTGGGGGCATCACAATGCCGGATTTCGAGCTGTACTACAAAGCTGTGATCACAAAGACAGATGGTACTGGCACAAAAACAGACACATAGACCAATGGAACAGAATAGAGAACCCAGAAATGGACCCTCGGCTCTTTGGGCAACTAATCTTTGACAAAGCAGGAAAAAACATCCAGTGGAAAAAAGACAGTCTCTTCAATAAATGGGGCTGGGAAAATTGGGCAGCTACATGCGAAAGAATGAAACTTGACCACTCTCTCACACCATACACAAAGTATAAACTCCCAGTGGATGAAAGACCTCAATGTGAGACAGGAATCCATCAAAATCCTAGAGGAGAACATAGGCAGCAACCCCTACGACATCAGCCAAAGCAACCTTTTTCATGACACATCTGAAAGGCAAGAGAAACAAAAGATAAAATGAACTTGTGGGACTTCATCAGGATAAAAAGCTTCTGCACAGCCAAGGAAACAGTCAAAAAAACTAAGAGGCAGCCCACGGAATGGGAGGATATATTTGCAAATGATACTACAGATAAAAGACTGGTATCCAAGATCTACAAAGAACTTCTCAAACTCAATACATGAGAAACAAACAAATCATAAAATGGGGAGAAGATATGAACAGACACTTTTGCAATGAAGACATACAAATGGCTAACAGACACATGAAAAAATGTTCAACATCATTAGCCATTAGGGAAATTCAAATCAAAACCACACTAAGATACCACCTTATGCCAGTTAGAATGGCAAAAATTGACAAGGCAAGAGACAACAATTGCTGGAGAGGATGTGGAGAAAGGGGATCCCTCCTACATTGTTGGTGGGAATGCAAGTTGGTACAGCCACTCTGGAAAACAGTGTGGAGGTCCCTTAAAAAGTTAAAAATTGAGCTACCCTATGACCCAGCCATTGCACTACTGGGAATTTACCCCAAAGATACAGACGTAGTGAAGAGAAGGGCCATATGCACCCCAATGTTCATAGCAGCATTGTCCACAATAGCTAAATCGTGGAAGGAACCGCGATGCCCTTCAAAAGATGACTGGATTAAGAAGTTGTGGTCCATATATACAATGGAATATTACTCAGCTATCAGAAAGAATGAATTCTCAACATTTGCTGCAACATGGATGGCACTGGAGGAGATAATGCTAAGTGAAACAAGTCAATCAGAGAAAGACAATTATCATATGATTTCTCTCATCTGTGGAACATAAGAACTAGGAAGATAGGTAGGGGAAGAAAGGGATAAAGAAAGGGGGGGTAATCCGAAGGGGGAATGAAGCATGAGAGACTATGGACTCTGAGAAACAAACTGAGGGCTTCAGAGGGGAGGGGTGTGGGGGAAGGGGATAGGCTGGTGATGGGTAGTAAGGAGGGCACGTATTGCATGGTGCACTGGGTGTTATATGCAACTAATGAATCATGGAACTTTACATCAAAAACCAGGGATGTACTGTATGGTGACTAACATAATACAATAAAAAATATTATTATAAAAAATAATAAATAAATGAAACATATCTGAAAGGGAAAAAAAGAAAAAGAAAGAGAAAGAAAAGGAAAGAAAGAATGAGAGAAAGGAAGAAAGAAAGAGGGAGAGAGAAAAAAAAGGAAGGAAGGAAGGAAGGAAGGAAGGAAGGAAGGAAGGAAGGAAGGAAGGAAGGAAGGGGAGAGAATATAATCTTCCAGGTGGACAAAACAGGGTGATCCACTTGGTCCTGCTTGTGTCTGGTCTGTGTGTTAGAAGACACTAAATCCCAAAATTTAAAGAAAGCAAAACTTATATATGTACAAAAGTAAAATTGAATACAGTGAAAAGAAGCCAAAAAAATGAAGAATATATCTATAAAATGTAAATATAAAAAATGAAAAGTTAAAAAAAAGACTTAAAAAAGAAAAAATTGGTAAAATAAGAAACTAGTTGAGAAGGGTAAAAAAAGAAAAGGAAAATTTTAAAGTGAAAGATAAACGGATCATGAGGAAAAAAAAGTTTAGTTCTATATATTACTTCCCCTAACCCTGGAGTTTTGCAGTATTGTGTACTCTGTTAATTTGGTGTTCCTCTATTGTTTCAGCTGTTCTTCCGGGGGCGGGGCCTGCAGTGCTGATTCTCAGGTGTCTTTGCTTGGGCGGAGTTGCACCACCCCTTGCCAGGGCGCTGGGCTCAGTATGAGCTGCTACTGGTTGTTCTATGTGGGTTTTGTTACCTGTAGGCCTTCCCTGCCTCTCTAAAATGGCTGTGCCCCAATCTCAAGCCCCAAACCCAACAGATCATGGTCCCCTCTCTTCACTAAACCCTCAGTGATAAGCAGACTTCACTTTCGTGTGTGCCAAACTCTGCAGATCCTGCTGTGAGGGCCTGCATTGATCCTTGTGGGGGAAGGCAGAGGGTCCCTGTGTTTCTGTGCTTTGTAGGGTCCCTGCACAGAGAGTGGTCACATGGTAGGGCATGCTCCTGCACCAGCCCTCCTAAGAGAAGGCAGAGGGCCACCTCTTTTTGTCCTTTGCAGTACCTCCACAATGTGAGCAGTTGTGTGCACTCCAGCACTGCCCCCTACCAGGGAGAAGGCGGAGGGTTGCTGCTTTTCTGTCCTTTACACGGCCCCTGCACGGGAGCTGCCACTGGATTGTGCTGTGGTTCATGGTTTATGGTGAACCAAGCTGAAAGCCTCCTCCTGCGCTAGCTGACCCTCTCCAGTTTCCCCACTCCAACGCTTGGGAACTCTGCCAGCTCAGGCACCCCCATTCTTTCTGTGACCCCAGGGATCCTGAGACCACACTGTCCCATCCAGGATTCTGTCCCACTTCACCACCTGAGCACCTTTCAGACAGGGACACCTCTCGCTGGAGCAGATTTCTACAGGTTCTGATATTGCACTCTGGGACTCTATCACTTTCCAGTAGCCAGCTTATAGAGGCTCCCTCCCCTGCCAATTATCTTCTGACACATCTCCTCAGATTCACTTCTCTGAACCTCCTACCTTGCAAAAAGTGGTTGCTTTTCTATTTGTAGAATTCCAGCAACTCTTTTCTTATATCTCAGGTTGACTTCATAGGTATTCAGAATGATTTGATAGTTATCTATCTAAATTCAGGGGACCAAATGAAACAAGGTACCCCTACTCTTCCACCATCTTGCCTCCCTCTGAGAGTGTATTCTTATTGTCTCTCCCAGAACTCTTTTGCATTATCCCAAAGAATATATTCCCATGGATTTTCCTCATATGTAAAAATAAAGTTTTAAAAAATTGCTTATATGTGGAATTTAAGAAACAAAACAAATGAACATGGCAGGGGAGAGGAAAACCAAGAAACTGACTCAACTAAAGAGAATAAACTGATGGCTATAAGAGAGGAGGTGAGTGGAGGGATAGATTAAATAGGTGATGGGGATTAAGGAGTACACTTGTGATGAACACCAGATGTTTTACGGAACCACTGAATCACTAAATTCTACACCTGAAACTAATATTACACTGTATGTTAACTAACTGGGATTTAAATAAAAATTTTTTAAGAACACACACACACAAAACCAAAAAAATTAAAAATTGGCAAATAAAACTACCATCTTCAGAATGTTTCCTTTATTTCAAAAATAATTTAAAAGTTATAAATTTCTATAAAAATGCAAATCATTGCATTGATGTTCTCCACTCATTTTTTATATGAAGCTATTGTCAAAATAATATATTGTCAACATCATTCTTTTATTCCTAGAAAGCATTTACATTTCAGGAGCACTTTCTCATTTTTCCTTAGATATTTCTATAAAAATTTTGAATAGAAAGTGAAATTTGTCTGTGGCTGTGTCCAATCCACCTAGGAAGAATATAAAATTATTCCCATTAATTGGTCATCCCAGTGGTATATTTGTAAGGCTGAAAAGAACACAAAAACGTAATAGTACTCCTTATCAATGATGGTTTCTGAAGTCAACCCTGATATTTATAACCTGAATATTAATTCATGGGAACACATGAGGTCACTGTAATAGTAAGCTGTATTGATTGATGGCTACCAGATGGACAACTGTAGGTTGGTTTTCCCTATGAATTTTGCATACTATCCAACCTGTTCTGTCTACTTTGCATCTCCCTGCACCTTCTCCAAGAGGTCTGATGCATGTTGGTGCTCAGCATTCTCCAACAGGAGGCTGCCGTGTAATCCTGTTGAGGACTTTTTACCCTTGGAGCTCTGCAGCCGTGACAGGCTTTGTGATTGCTCCTTCTATCTCCTTTCTATTTTAACTGTAGCTGATCTTTCTGTCTTATCTGACACAACCACTGCAATTGATTTAAGTTCCCTTCAAAAATCTGTGTGGTCTCTGCGGCAGAGTGAAGGAAAAGGATTCACAAACGGGAATGTAATGCAGAAGTGGGCTGATGGAGCTCCTGATTTTCAGATTTGATGAAACAGCTCTTTCAGGTTGTATTTGTGGCCTCATCCTCTCTTGATAAAAGTCCCACATGTGATTCGCCTGGTAAAGGAATCCAGGATCCATGGTTATAGTGGATTCTGGGTGTATTCCTTTAAAAAGACTTATGTTTTATATAAGTGATGAATCACTGAATTCTATTTTAGAAACCAATATTGCATTATATGTTAAGCAATTAAATTTATAAATCAACCAACCAATCAATCAATCAACCAATAACATGTGGAATCTGGATCCATTAGTGTACTCCATCATTTGCATTTCTCTTTCCATTGGAAGATGGTTTTTGAGCATACATCCCCAGTTATGTATATTTGTTTATTTGTAAGTTGCATGGCTATAATACTTTTCAATAATTTTATGTGATAAATATTATACAAATATAAATGCTTTAAAGGGAAGAGATAAAATAAATAACAAATTGAAGTTTTGATATTTTCTTTCTATATTCCAGCATTCAGTCTTGGTCACTCACCTTGATCTGAATACTACCTGGGGCCACCACTGCCAGTGAAGCTTCCCTACATATGAGGCAAGCTTGTGATGGAAGGGCACAAAGGGGGGAAGGTATCTCCCAAACTGGATTTGGTATAATTTCGATGTTTACGTGCTACTTTCCCTCAGAATCTGTAAGGATTACCCTGAATTTTAGTAGCAACATTGAGAAAAATATACTTTTTTTAAAGATTGTATTTATTTATTTGACAGAGATAGAGACAGCCAGCGAGAGAGGGAACACAAGCAGGGGGAGTGGGAGAGGAAGAAGCAGGCTCATCGCGGAGGAGCCTGATGTGGGGCCCGATCCCATAACGCCAGGATCACGCCCTGAGCCGGAGGCAGACGCTTAACCGCTGTGCCACCCAGGCACCCCGGAAAAATATATACTTTTTATATGAAGTTTATCTAAAAAGATGGACAGAACTCTGAATTTTGAGGTGATCCCCAAGATTCCTACCCACCATGGAACATACTTTATATTAGAGTATGGGTAGGACTCTGAATATGATGGATTTCACAGCTGTGATTAGATTACAAAGGTGAAGGGATTTAAAGATGTAATTAAAATTTGAAAGGGAGTTAATAAAAAGGGAGATTATCCTGGGAGGGCCTGATCTAATTTGGTGAGCTCTTAAAAGGGACTGGGTCCTTCCTGAAGAAAAATTTGAAGCAGCAGTGACAATTTTCTGTTAGCTTTCAAAAAACAAACTGTAAAGCTATGGAGAAAACCCTGTGGCAAGGAACAGCAGGCAGTCCTACTGAATTCTACAGTGAGCTAAGTAGAGTCCTGAAACTCAGATAAGATAGTGCCTCTGACTGACACCTTGATTTTAACCCAGTCAAACCTTAAGATAAGGAGCCAGTTAACTTGTGCCTCGACTCCTGACTCAAGGAAACTGAGATAATAAATTATGCTTTTTTTAAACCACAAATTATAATAATTTGTTATAGACGAATAGAAAACTGACACCAGAAGTAAAACACATCATACTGCATTACTATTTCATGAAAGTTAATAAAGTCAATTTTCCCTCATGTGACATTATATACCTTCTAAATAACAAATTGCTATCAAGAATATTTTCTGTACTCTGAAATATTTTACTTAAAAAACAAACTGACTTAACCTGTATAGTGTGTTATTTTTACATTTGTGTATTGAAGTTATGGCGTAATAATATTTTCCTTTCTCTGGTGATCCTGGAAAGCTTTTATTCTAGGGCTATGTATCAACTGAACTATCAGTGAAGTTATTCTTTCAAATAGGTTGTTTGGGATTACAAAAAGAGCATTTGGTTTGAGTTATGAGATGTAGACATTGAATAAGTGTGTGGTTTGGAGAATATTTCTGTGCCTTTGTGTCCATTAATTTTAGCTGACTGCGTGAAGGAAGACACTTACAAACTCTGTATTTAAACAGCATTATTGGGGTATAATTGACATACAATAAATTATACATCTATTAAGTGTAGGTTTGGTAAGTGTTGACATATGATCACACCCATGAAATCATCATTGCTCTCAAGATAATGAACATATCAATCACCCTAAAAATTTTCACAGACTCCTTGGGAACCCCTCTTTGCTATCCCACTCCATTCCCCCCTAAATCTCAGGAAATGATTGATTTGCTTTAGTTTTTATTTTCTAGAATTTTAAATAAGTAGATTTAAATAGGGTATACTATTTTGTCAACTTTCATTCAGAAAAAAAATTTTAGAATCATATATATTACGTGTGTTGACATTTGGGTTGTTTCTAGTTTTTGATTATTAAATATAAGGTTTCTATAAATATCCTGGACAAGTCTTTGCACAGACATATACTTTATTTCTCTAACATAAGTATCAAAGATTGGAATGGCTGGCCCATCTGGTATGTTTACCTTGTTACAGAACTACAAAATCATTTTTACGTTCCCTCCAGTGTTACAGTTGCTCCACATTTTTGCCAGCACTTGGTGTGTTCAGTCTTTCATTTTCCCTCCTCCAGGGGAAATTCTTACCAACAGTGTGCTTTAATTTTTCCAGCTTTTTTGAGGCTTAATTAACAAATAAAATTGTAAGATATTAGTGTACAACATAATGATTTGATATATGTGTACATTGTAGGATTACAACCATTCAGTTAATTAACACATCATCACGTCACATATTTACCTTTGTGTGTGTGTGTCTGTGCGTGTGAATATTTAAATTCTATCTTAGTAACTTTTAGTTATACAATACAATGTTATCAACTATAGTCACCACGTCATACAATAAATCTGGAATGTTTGTACCATTTTAACAACCTACTCTTTTTCTTTCACCCCCCTCCCAGGACCTTGGCAACCATGTTTCTACTCTGTTTCTGAGTTTGACTTTTTTTTTTTTCCCCTTGGACTCCACATATAACTGATACCATGCAGTATTTGTCTTTCTCTGTCTGGCTTATTTCATTTAGCACAATGTCTTCCAGATTTATCCATGTTGTCACAAAAGACAGGATTTCCCCCTTTTTATGAAATGCTGTAATTCTTTTTCGATGGGAGGTATGGATTCAAGTTAATTTTTTTTGAGTATAGATATCCAATTATTTAATCACATCATTGAACTTTCACATTTAGTTTTATTATTTATATAACTGGGTTTAAGTATATCACCTTATTATTTGCTTTCAATTATTTCATCTTTTTCTGCCTTCTGTTAGGTTGGGGTTTTGTTTTGTTTTGTTTTGTTATTCCATTCAAACTCCTTTGTTGACTTATTAGCTATAAATCTAATTATTGGATGATTGTTTCAGGTTTATAGTATACATCTTTAACTTATCACAGTTTACTTTCAAGAGACATTATACCACTTAATATACAGTATAGAATATTTACATTTGTATATTTACATTTTTCCCTTCTTGGCTTTTGTGCTGTCCTCACACATTGGACATCTTATTATACCATATCAGACAATTATCATTTAAAGAGATTTAAGTAATTATTTAAAAAATATTTTATATTTACTCTGTTCCATAACTTTAGCTCTAGCTAAGCTTCACTAATATGTTTTCTCTTCTTCTCCTTCAGATCTGGAGGTGGAATGTTCTTCCCACTGTTACTAGTCTCTGGCTGCCATCTCTTGCTAGATCCTTCACCCCTCCCACAGCTATCTAAGCATCCCCTTTATTACATGTCCTTCACAAAACCACCTTGCATGTACCATCTTTCCTAGAATGATACTGTATATATCCTAGAAGGATATAAAATTTAAATGCAATTCCTTTTTTTTTCTATGAACTGTTGGAAAGACAGCTTTTGTGGATTATCCCAGAGATTTCCATTATAAATATCAGTTCCCAAGAAAATACTTGTCTATCATTCAGACCTTGTCCTCTTTACTATTTTTAAGATCTTCAAGTTACATGAAGAAAACTACATGTTTATATACATAGAGACCAAGATGTTCTGTTTATATCAGTTATTCCACAAACATTTATTAAATTTCTGATTAGCCTGAATAATTGTTTTGAATACTATAGAATTTCTCAAAGAACAAGAGTTTAGCTTAATAATTATTATTTTTATTGAACTATAGTTGACATAAAATGTTATATTATTTTCAGGTGTACAACGTAGCAATTTGATTTTATGCAGGGCTCACCACAATAAGTAGAGTTACCATCTGTCACAGTATTACTGACTGTATTCCCTATGCTGTACTTTTCATCCCAGTGACTCATTCATTTTACACCTGGAAGTTTGTACTTTTTAATTTCCTTTACCTTTTTTACCATCCCCCCCAGACCCTTTCACTCTGACAAAACATCAGTTTGTTCTCTGTATTTACAAATCTGTTTTTTGTTTGTAGATTGATTTGTTTTGCTTTTTAGATTCTACATATAAGTGAAATCATAAGATATTTGTATCTCTCTGTCTGACTTATTTCACTTAGCATAATACCCTCGAAGTGCATCCATGTTGTAGAAAATGGCAAGATTTCATTCTTTTTTGCCTGAATAATATTCCATTGTATAAATATACCACATCTTTATTCATTCATCTACTAATGGGCACTTAGGTTGCCTCCACTTCTTGGCTATTGTAAATAACATTGCAATAAACATAAGGGTGCGTTTATCTTTTTGAGTTAATGTTTTTGTTTTCTTTGGAGACATAACGAGCAGTGGAATTACTGAATTGTATTGTATTTCTATTTTTAACTTTTTGAGAAACCTCCACACTATTTTCCATAATTGCTGTACCAATTTACATTCCCACCAGTAGTGCATGAGTGTGTCCTTTCTCCACACCCTTGCCAACACTTCTTATTTCTCATCTTACTGTGGTTTTGACTTGCATTTCCCCAGTGATTAGTAATGTTTAGCATCTTCTCATATATTTGTTGGTCACTTGTATATCTTCTTTGGTAAAATGTCTATTTGGGTCCTCTATTCATTTTTCAATCAAAAATATTTTCTTTACCGGTGTTGAGTTGATTTTATTAAACCTTTGTAATTTTTTGGTGTTTTCTATTTTGTTGATTTCCACACTGATTTTTTTTAAAGGTTTTATTTATTTGAGAGAGAGAAAGAGCATGAGCAGGGTAAAGGGGGCAGAGGGAGAAGCTGATTCCCCACTGAACAGGGAGCCTGATGCAGGGGTCCATCCCGGGACTCTGGGATCATGACCTGAGTGGAAGCAGACACTTGAATGACTAAGCCACCCAGGGGCCCTCCACACTGATATTTTTAGCTTACTTTACTCTGCATGCTTTGTTTTTGTTTTTGTTTTTGTTTTTTTTAAGATTTATTTATTTGAGAGAGAGAGCATGAGCAGAGGAGGGGCAAAGTGAGAGGGAGAGGGAGGAAATCTCATGCAGACTCTCCACTGAGCACAGAGCCCAATGTAGGGCTTGATCCCATGACCCTGAGATCATGATCTGAGCAGAAATCAAGAGTCGGACCCTTAACTGACTGAGCCACTCAGCTGCCCCTATAATTGTTGATTTTTCTATTTCTCCCTGAAATTCTATCAGTTTTCTCTTGAGGTATTTTGAAACTACATTATTAGGCACATACACATTTAGCAGTTTGTGTCTGCTTGGTAAATTGACCCTTTTATCATTATAATTGACTCTCTGTATCCTCTATAATAGTCTTTCCTCTGAAATCTACTTTGATATTTGTGGTCAAGAACTCCACCCTCAACTCTATGTCACTAGGTCCCTCCAAACCAATATACAGCACGTGGTGTCCATTAATGATTCTGGGTCCTTTCTTTCCGAAGTTGCCAAAGGCAGGAGCTCTGCCTCACTTCTCACACCTACAGGTTTTTATCCTGGCAGGTCCCCCATTCCTCAGCCAATTGCAAACACCTTTTGAAGACCTTAAAATGCATTAGTGAAGAGAATGAATGTGTTACAGGACACAGGACACTTGCAGCTGTCTCCTGGACTTGTTTGCTATGCACTATGTACACAGTAGTTCCAAGATGTCGTTCAAGAACCAGCAGATATCCAGGTCCATAGGATAATTAAAACGGTAAGGATAATATGATAAATTTCTCTTAAAACTAACTTGTTCAGTTAGAAAGAACTGCAGTTAGTTCTGAAATTACACATGCTTTAAGTGTTCTTTCTTTGAAGAATGTTGAAGTTGTCTTTCCTGAAGAAATGTAAATCATGTTAGATCTTTTTTAAGTCTTCATTTAAAAAAGTCTTAATTAAGTCTTAATTCTGGCGCACCAAGAGTTCTGTTCGTATACTGGTAGAATAAATAGAAACCTTGAGATCAGTCCTCCAAGGCAGTGGTCTCCAATGGGGTAAATATATGCCCCAGGAATTACACAAGAAAGTCAATTTGGGTGTGGGAAGACAGTATCAGAACCTACTTTTAAATATTCATTTTTATTTCAGTAGAAGAACTCACGCTTTACTCATCTTTAACAGGCTTAACAGTGGGTTCCGTTCCATGGTCCTTATCAGATGATTTCTATTACATGGGATTTAGGAGGTCTCCTGAGAGAAAAGTATTGGGAGAATCAATCTGCCAAGAACCCTGAGTATCCCTGCACATTCTGTCTGGATGTAACAAGAATACAAGGCCTTGACTATTCTTTATGCAAGCATTTCTCAGGAATGTATGTACGGCAAGCAACCTTGAGAGGTGAAATACTATTTTCCCACAGAAAAAGAGATTTTCTACTGTTCACTGTAAAAAAGGTAAATCTTCCCAGCTCTCCTATATCTCTACTGTATTGCAACCCATTGCATGTGCAGACATCCATTGTAGACCCTTTGCCTCACTCCTGTGGGTAGTTGAGGGACTTCGGGAACTGCTGGAAACATGAAACTCTTGCTATTGCTTTTGTCATGAATAATGAAGACTGTTGTCTCTCACCTAAGTGTCTTGTGTCTTCTGCAGTATCCATGGAACAGTAATAAGCTTATCTGTTAGTTCAGTAAAGTTCAGTAAAATCCTAGGCCTTGCATAGTTCTTGATAGAAGGCTGTCCCCAGGGGCGCCTGGGTGGCACAGCAGTTAAGCGTCTGCCTTCGGCTCAGGGTGTGATCCCAGCGTTGTGGGATCAAGCCCCACATCCGGCTCTTCCGCTATGAGCCTGCTTCTTCCTCTCCCACTCCCCCTGCTTGTGTTCCCTCTCTTGCTGGCTGTCTCTATCTCTGTCGAATAAATAAATTAAAATCTTTAAAAAAAAAAAAAGAAGAAGAAGGCTGTCCCCAGTACAAAAAGCTGACAGTGGGGTCTCTTGCTGGTTCACTATCAGCATATGGTAACATAGTATAGACTCTAGGTGCTCCTCCATGTGGATTTACTGATTACATCATCTAGTTTTGACCAAATAGCTCTCATAAAATGGGCAAATAGCTTTAAAAGATTCCTTCAAAGAACCTGCAGATTGAAGACCCTATTGACAGAAGCACAGGGAACAACACAGAAAATGTTTAGTTGGCAGATTCTAATTACTTGTTTAAACTCTCTATTTGTCATTTTTGCTGGTAAAAACTGAGGACAAATTAATCAGGCCTGACAAATTTCAGCCACCCAAATTAGATAGTCAGGGAGATCTAAAATATGGATTTATGAACAATTAATCTTATCTGGTGTCTATTGTGCACTGAGATGTTATCTACCCAGAATGATTAGTGACATATTAAACAATGCTTTCTGTTTTTATCTATTATTTTGGTATTTATTTTTATACATTTTACACATTATTGTATTATGTGTATACATATAATTACCTATCTATCATCATCTATCATCTATCTATGTGTCTTTTGTTTCTGATAAAGGTGAACAATCAATCACAGTTTTGGACATCCTTCCTGGAGAGAGTGGCCCACAGACCTACTGAATCCTTTGGTTCTGGAAAAGCTCTTACCTGCTAAAGCATTATAGTTCAGAGCACACTGTCTCCTTTTAGGGGTATCTAAACTTATGTACACCGGGACCCTCCCCTTTTCATGTGCCTTTACTGTAGACATAAAGACTTCTCTGCACATCAAGGCTGGGGGCACTCCATCATTGTTCCTCAAGGCATTCATAGAGACAAAGTTCTGAAATGATGGAGACGCTATCGCAGGCAGTGGCACTCAACTCTTTTCCACTGTAACACACCTGGGGGCTCTGATTCACATCATCAGTAACAGTCATTTACTGACAGTGAGCCAGGGACTGATGTAATAATGAAGGATCAACTTTACTAAGAAGCCAGGCCAGTACCCTTTTTTACATGAATTCATTTCCCCATAATACAGGTGTGGAAACTGCCAGAATTGTTGGATCAGTAACATGTCCTGAGCCACCCAAATGGGAAGTGGCAGGGCCATGTGACCTGCGAGGCTCCAGAACGTATACTCCAACCTCTTCTCCAGACATTTTCTTGACCGTTGGGGAGTGTGGAAAAGCCTCAGTAATCCTGCAAACATGCCCACCAGCTCCTGTAGGTGAATAGGAGTATTTTCCCAGAAGACTTTTAAAATGCTGAGTACAGTTAAGCCTGTTTTGTTCATACAAAGAGCCATTTCCTGCTGTAGGCCCAGCTGAGCTGTGGCTGTCACTTCATTATTCATGACACTGGGGTTGTCAGGACCATTACCGCAGTCAGTGACTGGGGTGAGCAGGTTTCTATTGATAATTCTCAACTGTCTGCATTGGGGTGCACTGTCACTGCACACATAATTTAGTTTTCTGTGGAAGTGCTTTGCCTCCTGTTTTTGTGGGCACACTTAAGCCCCAAAGCTGAAAGATGCTCAATTTTCTTTTCAAAAGAAGATTACCAATAGTATTCTACAAATATATTAATTTAAAAAAGAGAAATAGAGATTAAATTCCAAAAGTCAAGATACCAAAGGGCATTTTCAGACACCAAGAACATTCCTTCATAAAGCGATTGATTGTTAATAATATTAATAAGAAAAGCTTTCACATGCAAATGAGAACCATGTAGTGCCTCCGGGACAACCCTGAGCACATTATTCAGATAGGAGCTTACATCATGCACTTGTTCTTAGGTATGCTCAATGATAGAAAAAAATGCACAGGAGGCAACTGCTGTTTTACTCTGGGGGAGTTTGGAAGTCCCTTCTTGGAAAGGAACAATAAGTACTTTTAAAGGATTCAGAAAACCTAAAATCTGTGACTCCATTTTTCTAAGTGTAGAGTAAACTTTTCTCAAATGTGTTTTCTTCAAAATTGCAACTTGTCAAGACCAACACCTATGAGGGGGGAACTACTTGTTATATTTGCTGACTTCACACTGTTCTGACATCGAGAATCATCTTCCCTCTCTTTGCATTTTATTAAGTTTTAAAGTATTTTAAGTAGGTGATCTTAAGCTTTAGTTCCATGACATTTCCTTCAGCTCTTTCTCACCCTCCCCTTTCTTACACTGAGAGCTGCGCAAGTTGTTCTACCATTAAAGTTTGAATGAATTTTTAATTTGCTAATAAATATATTTTTAGATTGTTATATACTTCTCATGTCAACCTCTGGACAAACTTGAGACAGATGGTGTAAGCAGTTCTTTGTAATTTATATCTGTAACACGAAGAATTAAGGCAAAATTTATTCAGGGTTCATATACCATATATAGTCATAAATATTCTTCTCTATTCTAGACAAGAGAGATATTTTATTTCTCTTCTATTGTGTTTTCTTTTCTTCTTCTTCATCTTCTTTTTTGAGAGAGAGAGAGAATGGGGGGAGGGGCAGAGTGAGGAGGAGAGACAAAGAGTCTTTTTTTTAATAATTTTTTATTATGTTATGTTAGTCACCATACAGTACATCCCTGGTTTCTGATGTAAAGTTCGATGATTCATTAGTTGCGTATAACACCCAGTGCACCATGCAATACGTGCCCTCCTTACTACCCATCACCAGCCTATCCCATTCCCCCACCCCCCGAAGCCCTCAGTTTGTTTCCCAGAGTCCACAGTCTCTCATGGTTCATAGAATACACACATATTAAATAATGAAATAGTTAAGCAATTAAAGCCCAGAGGCTTTAGATGTAAAATTAAAATGTACTCCTGTGCTGTTTAAAACACATCAGAAGATCACATGAGGAGCAAGTCCCACTGTTTCTAGAGGAGTTTAGGCAAATACATGAAAGATAGACTATGAGTAAAGCATTACCCCAAACTATGAGGGGGACTCATCCTAGTACTTTGAACAGAACTAATACAGTGCAACAATATCTGGTTCCAAAACTGATACTTGCTGCAAATACAAAAGGCCACCTTTCCTATCTGTCCTTCAGTTCTTGGTTATGGTTCCTGTTCCTTCCTCTTTTCATCTGTTTTTTTTTTTTTAATCTCACACTCAAATGCCAACATATTTAGCTATTATACATGCTATTGTTTTCTTAGTTTATTCTCTATTCAGCCTGAAATTTTTAATTTTCTTATTATATAATTAGTTTTATATTCCTCAATTGTGTAATATTTCCATCAGGTACTAGTTTTCATGTTTCAAATGTATGCCCTTCCATACTTTAATGCATATATATTTGCTTTATATTTTTAAATCAATTTGTAAAGTAACTTATTGATTGCAAATTCTGTTGTCAGCATTTTGTTGTGGTCAGCAGTGAGGAGGGAAAAGGTAGAAGGAAAAGATACAGCTTTTACCCTCCAGAGGTTACAGAGAAACCTTCTCTGACTTCATCAAAAGGAGGCCAGTTTCTTTTTCAGTCTTTTCTATTGACTTCAAATCTGTAAGACTTTAAAATTATTTCCTATTTGTGTTTGTATACTTGTGTTCTGACGGTCATCACATAGACTGTAAACTCAGTGAAAGCAGGGGCCATGTTTATTTTGTTTAAGGTCATGTACCTAACATAGAACTAGCAGAAGCACTTGTGAAAAAGTAAATGAATACATAACTGAGTTGATCAATTAGTATAAAGAACTTGGCATAAGAATAAAAAGATCTAGAGATGAGATGGAAGAAGCTTTTGTTTATATTTTTAAAGGGAATGTCTTCGGTGTTTTCAAACTATTGCAAATTTAATCAATAATGTTGATGTGGCTCTATTAAAAATGATACTTCTATAAAAGGTTAGAGAAAGAAAAAATAAGAAAAAAGATATGGATATTTAGCATTCTGGATGTTGACTAAGAGGCAATTTAACCACTAAGAACATTATTCCATTCCATTGTCATAATATATATGTAATGCATATAGACACATATATGTCAAACATAACATATATTTATTTTTAAATTAATTTTATTGGGGTATAACTTAAGTAAAGGTAAAAGCACTCATGTCTTTTTTTTTTTTAAGATTTTATTTATTTATTTGACAGAGATAGAGATAGCGAGAGAAGGAACACAGGCAGGGGGAGTGGGAGAGGAAGAAGCAGGCTCATAGCAGAGGAGCCTGATGTGGGGCTCGATCCCATAACGCCGGGATCACGCCCTGAGCCGAAGGCAGACGCTTAACCGCTGTGCCACCCAGGCGCCCCAAAAGCACTCATATCTTAACACTCATGCATAGTATAGATGAATTTTGACAAATGTATACAGTTGTGTACACACTACCATAGTCATGATATAGAAAATTTTCATTACTCAGAATGTTCCCCCAAACCCCTTCGTGGCCAATCCTCACCTCCCTATAAAAGCAAACCAATGATTTGCTTTCAGTGATTGCAATTTAACTATTCTCAAATTTTATGTAAATAAAATCTTATAGTGTGTACTCAGTGCCTGTTTTCTTTCACTCAGCATCTTTTGAGATTCACCCATGTTGTTGTGTATATTAGTATTTCATTCCCTTTGATTGCTAAGCAGTGGTATGGGTATACCAAAATGTATTTATTCATTCATTTGTTAATGGACATTTGAGTTGTTGCCATTTTGGGACAACTATGAATGAAGTTGTTTTTATAGACATTTGTCACATACAAATTTTGTGTGGACATATGTTTTTATTTCTCTTGTGTAAATTACTAGGAGTGAAATATTTGGATTGTATGGTAAATCAATGCGAAACTGTCTTCAAAAGAGGTACATCACTTTTTGAAAATTAATTATTATTTTTAAATCTCAGTATAATTAACATACAATGTTATGTTAGTTTCAGGTGTACCAAACAGTGATTTGACAATTCTCTACATTATTCACTACTTATCACGAAAAGTGTACTCTCAATTCCCTTCACCTATTTCACCCATACCTCTGCCCACCTCCCCTGTGGTAACCGCCAGTTTGTTCTCTATGTTTGAGTCCATTTTCTCTTTTTTCCTCCGTTTCTTAAATTCCACATGTGAGTGAAATCATATGGCAGTACACCATTTTACATTTTCATCAGCAACACATGAGAGTTCTAATTGTTTCACATCCTTACCAGCCTTTAAGACTTTTTCTTAACCCATGAAAGACATCTTTAAAAAAAGGTAAGGTGACCCTCAGATCTAACATGCTAAGATTTAACCTAGTAAGTCCTTAAGGCTAATGGTTTCCAAGGAACAAACCTTCTTTTATGCTGTGCAATAATAGAGATTTGATACAAAAATAACTACACAAAGTGACAAAAGCCAACAAATATATTGGTATCTTCACAGCTAAATTCTTAATATTTTCTGATATATATTAAAAAGGAAAATTGGTAAATATTTTAGGTTAAGTACCAATATTAAGAAAAAAAAAACGGGGCGCCTGGGTGGCACAGCGGTTAAGCGTCTGCCTTCAGCTCAGGGCGTGATCCCGGCATTCTGGGATCGAGCCCCACGTCAGGCTCCTCCACTATGAGCCTGCTTCTTCCTCTCCCACTCCCCCTGTGTTCCCTCTCTCGCTGGCTGTCTCTATCTCTGTCAAATAAATAAATAAATCTTTAAAAAAAAAAAAGAAAAAGAAAAAAGAAAAAAAAACAACTGAGATTAAATCCCTAGATTTACCAATTTCATAAAATAAGAAAATAACATTTTATAAATTAAAATGTTATGAAATAAATACAATTTTATAAAGTTTGTCAATCTAGACAATAAATAACTTGTCCAAGTAACAGACCTACTAGGTGGTGGAGTCCAGGGGCCACATTCTAAAAAAATAAATTTATGGACTGTAGAAAATAAGTTTATTGACACAATAAATAGTTATGTAAAGTGTTACTAGTATAGAATTGTGGTGGAAATAAAAAGTTCAGTGATCTTTGTCCTGGAGCATCAGAAATACCTGAACTGAGGATGGCTGAGTTTTAGTTTACCATTGAAAACACATGGTAAAGATTGTGAAATCACAGGGAGCAGATGCTTTCTGTTCCTGGTTCCAGACTCGGTGAAGAGCTGCAGATGTCACTACAGTGAATGAGGGTGAGAAACTAAAATCAGCTGTATTTCTCCAGCTAACACACAAAAATGCTTAGAACCAAAGAGCTGCAATCCACATTTCCAAAAAAAAGATGTTAGCTCTTTCTAAATCCTCCTCTATTGTGTCTGTATGCATTATTTGACAGTTTTCTGGAAGTTTCATCAGCGCCACTTGCCCATCTGTGGTACAACGTGTCTGTGCAGAGCACAGAGTGCAAGTACCTGGGAAAATGGGTTCTTCGGGTGACCACAGCCGGTGATGCCTGACCGGCGCAGGCCAAGAGGGGGCGCAGCAGCATACTGAGTAAGGCAGGCGACTGGCAGCTGTTTGGGAAACGCAGCAGTCCACGTGGCCAGGGACACAGTGAAAGATCAGTCTTGTGCCAGAAATGACTATGAATTGGCCTCAAATAAAAGGCAGCAGTTATGAAGCCCCTGGATCACCCACATCTGTATGCTCCCTATTGTGCCTGTGGTGTGAGCACAACATCGTAGCAGTATGTATTTGGGAACCCTTCCAAAAATGTGTATCTAGTAGTTCGTTAGGAAATGTATGAAACTAAAAACATAATCTATCAAGAGGAATCGCTGTTCGGGGTTAGCATTGTAGAATGACTACTTTGGAAAAGATCTTTATTCCTTGAAGTATTAAGAAATCATCATGTAATTGCACACTGTGTTCCAGAGTGACTGATTTATTGGAATCAGCATGACGCTAGTTTTAAATAAAAATTTATTTTAAATCCAAATTTATAATGTATCTTACGTATCACATAAAAAGTATTTCATCTGTAGATTAAGAATCACTTCATTTTCAGCAAAATATTTCGAGGTAAAACTTTTTGAATACAAAAGGGATGTTTTTGTTTTCTCTAATTTTTGATATCCATTTCTTCTGGAAATATGTAAACAGTAAATCTTTTTTAAAATTTTAAGATAGGTGAATCTTACTAAAAATAAAAGATGGCCATAGCGTTTGGAAAAACTGATATATTTAAAATAGATTTACCCCCCTCGATTTCTTATTCTTAGGAAAATGTGCAAGTTTATTCCATGAAGATTACATAAATCTAAAGCAACGTATGACAGATGAATGTGTAATGATTGACGCAAGTGTTTCTTTAATGCATATTGTTCATTGTAATTTAGCACAGGTTATTGAACAGTGAATTACTAGTGAAGAGCAACACATTCAAAATGTTATAGCAAAAAACTTATTATGGACATTTCCCGTGTTTCCAGACTTTCTGGCCACACTGAGCAACTTTAATTCAAAAAACTAAAGAATAATCACTTATTTTAACACTGTTAAAATAGTCAATTTGAAAAAGATACTTTTCTGAATAAACTTGTCCTAATTGAACTCATTTTGTTCTGGTCAATAAATTTATCTTCATAATTTACACTATAAAAATGATCTGATGGGGCACCTGGGTGGCTCAGTCGTTAAGCGTCTGCCTTCGGCTCGGGGCATGATCCCAGGGTCCTGGGATCGAGCCCCACATCAGGCTCTTCCACAGGGAGCCTGCTTCTTCCTCTCCTACTCCCCCTTTCTGTGTTCCCTCTCTCACTGGCTGTCTCTCTCTCTGTCAAATAAATAAATAAAATCTTTAAAAAAAATAAAATAAAATAAAAATAAAAATGATCTGATAGAATATTAGATGACATCCATGACCATATTCCATCATTTTATGATTCAGTGATATCGTAAAGGAATAAAGTTGAAAAATTAATAGTTATAAATTGTTTAATTATAAAGAAAAAGTGAATTTCTTGGTGAAATAAGCCAAAGAGCTCTTGTGTCAGCCCTGCCCCTTTTAGAAAAAGAACTATGATGTCATCATCCCAATGTAAAGTCTGTGAGACTTAACCAGTGATACATGCTTGACAGTGGTCATTGAAACTTTATCAAGGCAAGGACAATAGATTGCATATGAGCAGTGAGAAATAGGTAGTCTCATTGTAATGCACCTTTTAGAAAGTGCTGGATATATTTAATAAGTGATACTTTTCATTAGCCATTATAATACAAATATTGACTAAAAGACTAAATCAATTCAGATGTCAATATATCCCTTTCTCAGTAATTTTATTAGGCCATCTGTATATCTCAAAAATACATATCTTTTGTAATATTTCAAATTCATTTTAAGCAATGTGTTCTCTTTTAGCCCTGTAATAATATAAAGTGGATCTTGACTGCCTATCTTAGTAAATGTGCATTTCATAAAATTAAAAATAAATCCTTTGTAATAGCTTGTCCTTTTAACTGTGTTAACTGAACATTAGGACTGTGCCATATCCTAAAAACACGTATAATAATACCATTTCAGGGTACTACATTTGAAGGAACAAAATAATATTCAGAAATATAATTTTGCCAGATGATATAATAGAAATATTACCAAGAATTGGACTTATTTGTGAAAAATCGTCACAATTGTTAGCTTGTTAAAAAATAAGACCCCACAAACTGTTAAGTGCAAAATAATGTTCTAGTTACACAGAGCTCTGGGAGGCAAGTGTGAGTCCAGATGCCTCTTTTCTGGTTTATTTCATTTCTAGAATCCATTTGTTGCAGGTCTTTATTATGTTTCCAAAGTAAATAAGAAAGTCATTTCTACTTCAGGCCTTGTCCCCAAGAGAATTTAAAAAAAAAAAATGACAGTGACACCATTTAGCTGGATAATAACTAAAACTGGACATATAAGATATTTTCTCTCACTGGAGTCTATTTTAGTTGTGTTTAAAATGTGCGATTCTCAAGTTAATGAACACCTGTAGAGATTAATTTTGCAAATCCACATGTAGAATGGGTGATTTTTTGTTCAGATGCAATAATATGACAAAAGAACAAAAATTCCCAAGCATTTCCCCAAGCGTAGAACCCCATTTAGTGCAATGCTGACAATGTCTGAGTGTTTTAAGGCTCTTAAGGGGGCACAACTGACAATCCCTCTTGTGCTGCCAGTTTGCTAAGTGGTTTCATATCCACCAAGTGGTTTCATATCCACCATGTCAATGGGTGCCTGCTTGGGATCCTGAAAAATGGATGTGAGGTCTCTGTGAGGTCTTTGTGTCAGTCTCTGTGGGGTATCTATGTAAGATCTCAGTGTGAAGTCTCTGTGAGTCAGTGCAAGATCTCTGTGTACTGTCTGTAGATGAAGTCTGTCTGTGAGGTTTCTATGTGAGGTCTCTCTGAGGTTACATGAGGTCTCTGAAAGGTTTGCTGTCAGGTCTCCGGAAAATCTCTGAAATCTGTGCTAGATTTCTGTCTGAGGATCTATGGGGCAACATGAGTTCCCTATGTGACGTCTCAGTGTGAAGTCTCTGTGGGGCAATGTGATAGGCACTGTGGAAGGTGTCTGTGTGAGAGGTCTCTGTTGAGACTTGTCTCTGGGTTATCTCTGTTGGGAGGTGTCTCTGTGTGTTGTCTCTGTGTGAAGGGTCTCTGTGTATGTCTCCATTTCTGGCCTTACTGCACCTTATGGAAATCTGAGCAGCAGAAGGGCAAAGGTACTTGTTTCTTTTTTTGTTGTTCCATCAGCATCCCTGTCTTTGGTACTTCTTTTGGCAGAGGCCATGGGGTCCACCTCTAGCCCATATTCCAGTCCCAGAACTCACCTCTCAGTGCCTCTAGAGGACCTAGCAGCAGCCAGGCTCAAGGTCCCCACTCCATGCCACCCTCTCCTAAGCTCCCAAGGGCCTCAGGGTACTCTCTGTGTTGGGGCCAATCCCTTCCCACAGGTCTTGGCTCCATTTTCACTGCTGGACCCACTTTGGAGGCTGCCTCAGGAATTGGGGCCCAAAGGCAAGACCTGATTCCAGGGAGAAACCAGTGACACAAGCAGACCTATACCCAATCTGATCCTCCACCCCAGGTCCCGGTCCCAAATGTTGGGCATCCTGACAGGCATGGAGGATAGGGCCCATTCCTATTGTCCTCTGGATCAGGGGCATATCCTGGAGCAAGACTCTCTACCCTGGGAATAATGCCCCCTGCAGCTATGCGCACTGTGTACCACGTGTGGCACAAAGCACAGAATAACTAGAGAAGTTGTTCAGTCCCCTGTTTCCCAAAAGGGTAGAGGCCAGAGAAGGAGGAAGGCTGTGCTAGAAGTGGAGAGAACAGCAGACTACTCCTGGACTGCATCTCCCATTTTGAACGGGTCACTTCCATGTTTTCTCCAACCCCCTTTGATAAATCCTGTCTGATGGCTTCATCTGCTGGGAGTAAGGAAGAACTGGGAGCCAGACATGACTGCAGGCCAGTTTCTGGGTCTTTTAAGTCCCCACCTCTTCTTGAGAAGCAGTCCTTGGGCCATGTGTTTAAGTAAAGGTCAATAGACTGGGAGTCACATCCCAAGTTTCCCTAGTCCTAGCTTTGTCGCCTATTATTAAGTCATCCATTCTAGAATTCAAGAGGTGATAATGTGTAAGTTTATTAAATTTATTATTAAGAGATTAACCTTCCCTGATTTGCTTTACTTCTACAAGTTGGACCATCTGTTTTGGACATAAAGCTGGCTTCTCTAGGTGTGTGATCTTAGAGCTGGAGCAGGGTGGAGACCCTGATGGGGTATCATGAACCACTGGGCCCTTAACTTTTTCTTTCCTCCAGGCCTGTAGATGGGATATCAGGGGGCTCTTCATTCACTGCACATTTATGGGCACCATGTGCCACTTTGCCTTCTTATTTGGATCCAACTTTTTCAATTTGTCTCCCACATCCCATTCTAAGTTCAAGTGTTCAACCATCAGATAGTTACTACACACAGGTATACTCCTGTTCCATTGATCCAGAACTCTTCCTCTGGGGTTAACATAGAAGGAAAGTATGTGACTCTTGAATATTCATTTAGGTAGAGGTGAATACAACCCTCAGCAACCCCCTGCTGTTCCCCCACTTTCACACACACAGAGCTGGAAGTGCCATCCCCATCACTAGAAGTTTAGGAAAGGCAGGGGTGGAAGAGGGTGACACTGTACATTTCATTAAAGCTAAGCTAAGAGGGTTTCATAGGGCCTATCTCAACCCCAGCTCTTCATGAGAGAGAGAAGGGGTTCTCAAGGGCAAGTAGCATCTATTCTTCACCAAGAGATCTGGGAAAAGATTTCTTCTGCTTCTGAACTTAAGGCCCAGCACCCTCTTCAAAACTTTGACCCACTTGGTTCTGATACTTCCTGGAGCCTGAGTGGGAATGTCCAGCCTTGTGATGCCTCTGTGAACTTAACCCCAACAGCTGTAGAGCGGAAGCGGGAGAAAGACAAGTTCAACCAGATTTGGGGGTAAGGTCTTCATAGGTATTTCTCATCTTTTTAGAGTAGTTTTTATTTGTATAATGACAGTATCATGAAAACAATGAAAAGATTCAGGATAAGGAGCAAGCCTACAATGCCCACTGCCAAACACCCTCCAAGCCCCTCCCTTCTAGAACTCAAAGCATATACCAAGCATAGCACAAACAAAAGCAATCATACTATCCTTTTATGGGGGGAAAACATATATATTGGGGAATATTAAGTATTTGGATGTGCTAAAGAGAAAAAGTTTTCTCCACATGGACTAATTTTTTTTCTTGGAGACATGTTTTCCTACTAGGAAAGACTAAAGAAGCATTTTATGGTTGATTAGACAAGATCCCTCCCTGAAGAAGACAGTGCCGTGGGCAGTGTTGATGGTGGCCTGGGACACCTGGCATCTTTGGCCCATACTGGCAGGGACCGACTGGAGACAAAGTCTTCTTGGGAGGAGGGGATGGGAGATGTTTCAGGCCCAGCTGCTCATCCTTGAATCTTACACTTTTCAAGGACTGTCGATGTCTGACCTGCCTTTCCCTGGTAGAGCTACTCTGGTCCTTGGAGGTGGCTTGGTGACTGTGGGCTGTATAACTCATTATTCTCCCTTGCTCTGGGTAGAAGGGAAGTCTGTGGTAACAAAAACACCCACGTACTGGTGCTTGGAGTTCCTGTTTGTGCTCGTTTAACTTTGTGGCATGAAGTCCATGGTGAATTGCCATTTTCTCCTCTAGAATCTGTCCAACAGTTGTCATGAGTGCCTGAGCCTCAGGAGTCTCACTGGCCATAACTGATCTGCTTTTGACTGGTCCTTGGCTCTGGGCAGAGGCTATTATAGGTTTACATTTTTGTAGAACATTCTGACCTTTGACTTTTTTATTGGGGAAAATCCATTGAAAAAAGCGCCTCATCCTTTTTTTGAAGAGGCTTTCGGGAGAACCCTGTTTCTTCTCTGGCAGGAGCTGGATGTATCTGCGCCTAACAGAATCTACTGTTCCCCCAACTGGGACAGGGTGACTCATACACTCAGCTTGAGAGGTCCTCAATTCCTCAAACTGTTCTTCATTCCTTCCTGAGTTGAGCCTCTTATAGTCCTCTCTCTTATAAATAGGGACAGTCATCTTGCTCTGGCCCTTCCATGAGTCCTGAAGTTTAGAGATCATGGGCTCTTGCTGCCTTAGACAGCTCCTTTGGTCTGCTGTGAAGCCATATAGCATCTGGGAAGCTACCTTGTCTCCAGTAGGCACTCTCTGGGGATGACAGTGCAGCACCGGAGAAGCCAAGTTGTCTGCAGCAAGGAGCATGTGTGCAGAACTGCTTTGAGGCTTGTTCTCTGACGTTGTCTTCATTTTGGACTTAAATTCACCAACCTCTGCATTAAGGCATGACTCTCCAGGATCTTGGAAAACAGACATTCTAGAAAGTTTTTTATTGGTCTCTAAACTCCCCATATTGTTTCCCAACCACATTGGTTCCACTGCCTCCCTGTCCTTTTCAGCACTAAAACATGGGGATCCTAAGTTCATCTCCAGCATTGCTACCTTATGGCAGCGGTCTTGTGAGGCCCAATCTGCACTCTCCTCTCTTGGCTTATTCCTGGCCATTGCTGAACTGGGACTCAACTCTAGGCTGCTCTTCTCAATGCATTCCGCAGAACCACTCTGCCGAGTTTTGCCCATGAAGTTGAGTGTGGGGGACTGAGGAAGTGGCCTGTCCTCCTGTCCAATCAGAGAGGCTTTTAAGGGCCCCTGGTTGTCACCAGATGGAGTCCTTCCCAGCGCCCTCTGGAATTCCTTATACACAGATGAAGGAGCAAAGAGAGGCCTTTCCAGGGTGGAAACTGACTCTTCTGTTTTTACCTTCTTTCCCAGACATGCCTGAGGAGGTTTTCCCAGGAATTCAGCAAACTTGACTGTTGAGGGGGCCCCAGACACACAGGTGGCTGAGGGGGTAGAGGCAAACTGCAAAATGGGCAAGGGTTGAACTTTTTTCAACTTAAAGAGATTTATGAGTTTGAGGACCTTGAGGGGTAGACCCCACTTGTGCCTCACCCAAAACCTTATAATATGTGCTTCTAGCACTTCTTGAATGTCTGGATTGAGGAAGAAAACCCTGTGGGAGGTGTTCACATATGGTTCCCAACCCTTCAAGATTCCTAGGTTTCTGATTTCCATGTCAGTGTTGGACTTGGGAAAAGCGTGGTTTATAGCAAGACAGGATTGGTGCACATTCACAGGCACACACTCACTGATCTGCCCCGACTTCCTGCCCAAATGGCCTTTCAAGATGTTTTCTAGATTCTTATCTAAGCTCCTTAGTAAATCACTTCCTGAGTCACTCTTTGACAGTCCCAAGTCACTTTCTGACTCCTCAGAGCCCACTCCCTGAAATCTCACTAGGGAATTCTCTGAGGCCCTAGAGAGATCTTTTGGGACCTTCCCCAAAATATACCCCAGGCCTTTGCCCTTGCCCTGGCTTAGTTGGAACTCCACTTTCTGTGCACCCTTGCTGCTTTTACCTGCAAATGCAGAGGGCCGTGAGGGTCCATGCTTACCCTTTGCCCGACATGTCCCTGGTAATTCACCCTGAAGCTGCCCTAGTTCCAGAGACTCTTGGATCTTACGGGGCAGCTCCCAACGGTGTTGAATGAGCCACTTTTGTAGGTGTTGCTCCAGTTGCTTACGGAGCTCAGGACTGATTGGAAAATTGTCAGGAAGGATGGAGACCACCCAGCTGTCCTCAGGAAGGTTGGATGTGAAAACACTAAAGACTTCTTGAGATCTTTTGGTTACAGAGGATAAAGCCCCACTTTCTAGTTGTTCCTGCAACAAAGGCCATTCTGGATGTTGAATCTCAGTTGGAATGAGAAATTGTGACTTATCCTGTGCTGTAGGGCAAGATATTTGACAGGCCCTAATCTGGGATGAGGAAGAAGGTGATAGGATTGGAAGAGAGGATTGGAAATGATCCTGGGTCAGGATCTGAGCCAGAGGTGGGGGTTGGAATTGAGGTATGGTTGAAATCAAGGGTTGAGATTGGAACTGCACTTGGGACAGGGGCTTGGACTGGGAAAGCAGTGGAGATAGTTTAGCCTGCAGTTGAACTGGGCAGGCACTTGGGATTCCATTGAATAAGAAAGAAGGAGACTGTAGTGCTGAAGAGCTCTCAGAAATCCAGGCAGTAGCCACCAGAGATTCACTGTGTAGAGTGGGGAGACCCCAAAAAAGCTGGTTATATTTCTGCTGTAGATGGTGCCCCAAAACCTTAGGATATGAGAGCTGCTGAGGACCAGGCAACTGCTCTGGTTTGCCTTTTGTGCTCCAGAAGTGTTGGGAGCTTGTGGTTTTCTGCTCAGCACCCAGTGATTTCAACATATTCCCCAAAGAATTCAGGTTGTAGTCTGGGCTCATTTGTTTTGGATATGATCCATCTTTTTCTTTTTCTTTCCAAATGTTGATCTTGACTCCCTTTGTGACTTGAATCTCCAGGAACTTCTGGTCATCAGAGCTGAGCAAAGAGGGGCTAGTAACTCCTACTTGTCTGTCAGTAGGGCTTCCCCAGAATGAGGCCTCTGGGGAGTGGTGGGAAAGGTGTTCTTGCTGAGACTCATAATTTGATGAGGTTGAGAGGCACAAGGCTTTGGCAGCAGTGTGCCACCAGGACAGGGCTGAAATGGGACAGCTTGAGTGGCCAAGGCCTGAGGTGGCTGGGATAGGAGAAGCTGACCATGGGGTATGAGATGACCTCTGTGTAATGGTGCCCAGTGGGAGTGCCATTGAGTCACACTGAGGAAGAGTCAGAATGGAGTCTGGAGGTTGTGGAGCAGAAGAGGCTGTGAGAGGTGGAGGGCAGGCCTCTGAATTAAGGGGACATGGAGGGGGAGGGGAAAGAGCAAGTGGCTGTGGTAAAAGGCTGCCTAGGGGAAGAAAAGGCTCTGGTGGCCAAGAGGCACTCAGGGATGAGTGGGAGTGAACAGAAACTGAAGAGGTCTTTGGGCTAAGAAGTAGAGGACGCTGAGTCAGAGGAACTGGGGTAGCCAGCAAGGACATGGCAGGAGTAGCAGCATCCACAGGCTCCCCGCATGGCTGGTGGGCTCCAGCAGGCGCTGATTTGTACACCTCACCCGGGGGATCTTGACATAAGAGCTGATGAAAGCCACCCTTGTCAGGGAGCCTCCCCAGGCAGCTGCAGAGACAGGAGGCACAAGCTGCAGCTAGAAGCTGACAGGGCAAGGAGGGCAGGGCAGGTTGGGCGGAGGTAAACACCTGAGACCCACAGCCCTCCACAGCCTCCATGCTGACTTCACACTGTCCCTGCTATTCCTAACCCCAGAGCTTTAGCCACACCTTGTTCCCGTGGTTCCCCCTCCCAGGGCTCCCTGTGGCTCCAGGGTCACATCATAGGCTCCCAGACATAGGTGGGTCAAGGAGAAGGGGAAAGATTCTTTACCTTTGCAAAAGTGAAATCAGGCTGCGAGCTCCCTCCAGTTCTTTCAGGCAATTTCTGCAAGCTGGAAATCAGGAAACTGGGTTACGGTGGTGAAAATAAGGGCTTGAGGGTCTTACAGAAGGCTGAGTGCAATGTCCCTTTAGGGGGAGACTGTTGGGTGATTAGACTATGGAGCCCAAGCATCAGTGCTCAAAGCCATATGATTCCTCACAGTGATGGGAAGGCCTATGATGGCCTATGACAAAGCACTCTCCCATCCATCACCCCCTGGAGCCCTCACAACTGCCTAGTTGGAGAGAAAGGATAGGGGTCACAAAGAAATCTGAGCAAAGTTAAACCACTTATCTACAGTTGGACCTGGAGGTTCCACCTCTTAATCCAGGCATTACTGGTCCACTGCAGCCCACACATCCTTGCCAGCCAACACCCATTTCAGCCCCTATCAGCTTCTTTCCAAGCGTAGAATCTGGGAAGAATACAGTATCTGATCTCCTTCCCAGGAGCCTCTCCAAGGGCTCTGTTTCCTGAGGGTTAGTCTCTGCCCCTGGCATCCTCAGAGACCATGGTGCTGGACCCTCAGGGGAAAGAAAGATGAAGGATAACTTGGGGCACACAGGGCTAAATGACATAAGCTTACCTTTCAAAGCTCCGCTTTTCTTCTTACTCCTGCTCCTCTTCCTCAGCTCCACTTGATGCTAAAAGAAAAGACGAGGGGCTGGGACTCAATTCTCTGTTCTCTCTAGATGGTCTGCAAATGCTCACTCTTCATGGACAATATGAACATCTACATTCTATATGTATACATCTAATGGAGGTCTGTGGTTTTCTTTCCTTTTACTCATTTTTTCCCTTTTACTCATTTTTAAAGTGGATAAAAATATTTTTAATTTTTCTTCTTTGAAGAATGCAAAGATGGATTTTCTATGTCAGATCACTAGGGATTTCTTTCATCGCTATTCCTCTACTCAAAAAACACACACATTCTCAGGTCCTTCTCTGCTCCATCAGATAAGACTCTGTTTCCCAAGCTCAGAGCCCCATTCTAGTGCTTTAGAGGCTCTCCAGGTATCAGCACTGCCCTCGGATAGGCCATGATACAGAGGAAGAACTTATCTGAGACACTTGCCACAGGAAGGGAAAAGTGGCTGGTGAAAACAATGCTTAGGAGTCTGTCCTCCTAAAGAAGATGAACTCTTAGTATACAGTCCTTACTCACTGGTTTCTATGTTTGGGACTTGCCCTGGAACCCTCTACCACATCTGGACTCTGGATCTAAGATCTTTGGATAGAATCCTGTGCCCTTTCTAACCCTCAAGTGGCCTGGCTTGTCCCCAGAAGGATGATGTTCTATTCTGAGACTTCCTATCTGAGAAGTTTCTCAGTGATTTAGGATTTAGAAAAGTGATTTAGAAAAGTGGATATAGGGGCGCCTGGGTGGCACAGCGGTTAAGCATCTGCCTTCAGCTCAGGGCGTGATCCCGGCGTTATGGGATCGAGCCCCACATCAGGCTCCTCCGCTATGAGCCTGCTTCTTCCTCTCCCACTCCCCCTGCTTGTGTTCCCTCTCTCGCTGGCTGTCTCTATCTCTGTCGAATAAATAAATAAAATCTTTAGAAAAAAAAAAAGAAAAGTGGATATAAGACTAAGAAAAAAAGATAATCTCTGTTGGGGTTTAGCCAAAGTTTCCTTACCTTTCTGGTGTTTCTATACTTCCTAGCTGGTGATAAGGATGGATTACTCTGAAAGCAGGGGAGTAACAGAAGAAAGAGCCCAAGTCCACACAGGAAAGCAAAGATGGTATCAATCACCCAGGAGGGGGGACTGGAGCTCAGCCAGGTCATAACAGTGCTTCTCAGAGAAGAGAAATTCTCTATCTTTGGAATCATGCTGCTGCCCTCAGGCAACTGAGCACTGGGAGTTCACTTGGGGACAGAGCCTCAGGCTTGCATCACAGAGCCCTGGCCTTGTCATAAAGGGTTCCTGAGAATGGGGGAGGGAGCAGTCAGAGGAGCAGGCTGGATCACCACCCCTCCCCCACCATTCAGCCCCACAGAACCCTGCACCTTCCTGGGCCTTCTAGATTTCCTCCTTCCAACTCTCCTTGTACATCAGAGAGACCTTAGCCAATTTTCCATTCATTCCATCTGGAACTCAGATATTACCTGGTCCCCTTTGTCCACTAACTATCTTGACTTAAAGCCCACCAATTTCATAGCTCTTGAAAATCTGAAGTTGACCCTAGAAATCTGGCTATTTTCCAGGAAATTTTACCCTCAGGATTTTCTCTGTCTTCCACTTCAGCTTCTCATTTGTTTTTGTCTTGTATAAACCCAGGTACATAATTTAAATTTCTTTTGTACTTAGTTTTATAAATTTGTGTTTTGTCTCATCTTCAGGAAGACACACACAAAATAAAATAATTTATTATTTAAAATTCATAAATCAAAGTGCAAAAGTTTGCAAATAAACTTTTAGTTTTACAAATAAAACTTCAAATGATTTTTTTTTAAGTTTGTAGCATTTATAATTCTGAAGTTAGTAAAGCTCTAAACTGGACAAAGACTTTTGGGACATGCCGGATACACACACACACACACACACACACACTTATCCTTTCACAAACCAATCCAGTATTTCCAAATCCAAGAATCCATGATTTTCTACTGATAACATTTTTCATATGTTGTCTTGACCTGACTTTTTATTTTATTTCTGTCTTAGTTTTAACTTTTTTTTCAGGTAAGTTTTGAAACATGTGGTCTTAGTCCACTAGGGTTTCTATAACAAAATACCACAGACAGGGTGGATTATGTAACAGTAACAGAAATTTATTTCTCACAATTCTGGAGTCCGGGAAGTCCAAGATCAAGGTGCCAGCATGATCAACTTCTGGTGAAGTCCCTCTTCCTGGTTCATAGACAGAAACTTCTCACTGTGTCCTCACATGGTGGGAAGGGGCTAGGAATCTATAAGGAGATTCTTTTATATTTATATTTTTGTGTGTGGTGTAAGAAAGTGGCCCAGTTTCACTCTTCTGCATGTGACTGTCCAATTTTCCTAACACCATTGTTGAAGAGACTAGTTTAAACTTAAGCAAACCCTTCCTTTCAATATGAAAGGAATTAAAACCTTCTTGGAAAGATATTCAAATATACAGGAAAATTACCATATATTCATTTTTTTAAAATTAAATTCAAGTTAGTTAACATCTAGTGTATTATTAGTTCTTGGGTAAATTTAGTGACTCATCAATTGCATGTAAAATCCAGTGCTCATTAACCAACTGCCCTCCTTAATGCCCACCACCCAATTAAACCATCCCCCAACCCACCTTCCCTCCAGCAACCCTCAGTTTCCTCCCTATAGTTAAGAGTCTCTTATGGTTTCCTTCTCTCTCTATTATTATCTTATATTTCCTTCCCTTTCCTTATGTTCATCTGATTTGTTTCTTAAATTCCACATATGAGTGAAATCCTATGGTATTTGTCTTTCTCTGATTTATTTCACTTAGCGTAATACTGTCTGGTTCTATCCATGTTCTTGAAAATGGCAAGATTTTCATTCTTTTTGACAGCTGAGTACTATTCTGTTGCACATATATATATTATATTATACAAATATATATTATATAAATATTTAAATATATATAAATATGTAAATATTTAAATATATATGAATATATATATATATATATATATATAACATGTATAATTTCTTTACATATAGTCTTTTGCCTTCCGTCACCATTACTTAAATTATATCTGTGATGGGTATTAAGGAGGACACATATTGCATGGTGCACGGGGTGTTATATGCAAATAATGAATCATGGAACATTGCATAATATAACAAAATAAAAATTATTTAAAAAATTTTCCCTTGGGGAAAAATATATAAATATTTAAATATATAAAAATATTTAAATATATAAAAGTATATAAATATTTAAATATATAAACATATATAAAAATATTTAAATATATAAATATATATTTGAATATATAAATATATATATATTTACTTCTTCTTTATCCATTCATCTGTTGATGGACATCTGAGCTCTTTCCATATTTTGCCTATTGTGGACATTGCTACTATAAAATTGGGGTGCATGTGCTTGTTCAAATCACTATGTTTATATCCTTGGATAAATACCTAGTAGTATGGTTGCTGGGTTGTAGGGCAGTTCTATTTTGAACTTTCTGAGGAACCCCCATACTGTTTTCCAGAGTCGCTGCACCATTTTGCATTCCCATCAACAGTGAGAGGGTACCCCTTTTTCTTCATCCTCACCAACATCTGTTGTTTCCTGAGTTGTTAATTTTATCCACTCTGATTGGTATGATGTAGTATCTCGTTGTAGTTTTGATTTGTATTCCCCTGCTGATGAGTGATATTGAGCATTTTTTCATGTGTCTGTTTGCCATGGATGTCTTCTTTGGAGAAATATCTGTTCATGTCTTCTACCTATTTCTTGACTGAATTATTTGTTTTTTTGGGTGTTGAGTTTGAGAAGTTCTTTATTTAGATTGTGGATACCAGACCTTTATCTGATATGTCATTTGCAAGTATCTTCTCTCATTCTGTAGGGTGCCTTTTAGTTTTATTGATTGTTTCTTTTGCTGTGCAAAAGCTTTTTATCCTGATGAAGTCTCAATCGTTCATTTTGCTTTTGTTTCCCTTGCCTTTGTAGATGTGTCCAGCAAGAAGTTGCTGCAGCCAAGGTAAAAGAGGTTGCTGCCTGTGCTCTCCTCTAAGATGTTGACGGATTCCTGTCTCACATTTAGGTCTTTCATCCATTTGGAGTTAATTTTTGTGTATGGCATAAGAAAGTGGTCCAGTTTCACTCTTATGTGTGTGGTTGCCCAGTTTTCCCAACACCATTTGTTGAAGAGACTGCCTTTTTTCTTTTGGATATTCTTTTCTGCTTTATCAAAGATTAGTTGATCATAGCATTGAAGGTCCATTTCTGGGTTCTCTATTCTATTCCATTGATCTAAGTGTCTGTTTTGATGATTACAGCTTTGGAATACAGCTTGAAATCCAGAATTGTAATGCCTCCAGCTTTGGTTTTCTTTTTCAGCATCCCTCTGGCTATTTCAGCATCCCTCTGGCTATTCTCTATTCTATTCCATTGATCTAAGTGTCTGTTTTGATGATTACAGCTTTGGAATACAGCTTGAAATCCAGAATTGTAATGCCTCCAGGTTTGGTTTTCTTTTTCAGCATCCCTCTGGCTATTTGGGGTCTTTTTTGTTTCCATACGAATTTCAGAATTATTTGTTCCAGCTCTGCGAAAAATGCTAGTGGTATTTTGATAAGCATTGCATTGGATGTGTAGATTGCTTTGGGAGGTATAGACATTTTAACAATATTTGTTCTTCTAATTCATGAGCAGGGAATGTTTTTCCATTTCCTTGGGTCTTTCCCAATTTTCCTCATAAGTATTCTATAGTTTTCACAGTACAAATCTTATTTGTCTTTGGTTAGGTTTATTCCTAGGTATCTTATTGTTTTTAGTGCAATTATAAATGGGATTAATTCCTTGATTTCTCTCTCTGCTGCTTCATTATTGATGTATAGAAATGCAACAGACTTCTGTGGGTTGATTTTTTTTATCCTGTGACTTTGCTAAATTCCTTTATCAGTTCTAGAAATTTTTGGTGGAGTCTTTCAGGTTTTCCACACACAATATCATGTTGTCTGCACAGAGAAAACGTTTGACTTCTTCTTTGAAGATAGGGATGTCTTTTATTTCTTTTTCTTGTCTGATTGCTGAGGTTAGGACTTCTAGTACTATGATGAATGATAGTGGCAAGAATAGACATCCCTGTCTCGTTCCTGACCTTAAGGGAAAAGTTCTCAGTTTTTCTGAGTTATGGGTCTTTTGTATATGGCCTTTATAATGTTGAAGTATGTTCCCTCTATCTCTACTTTTTTGAGGGTTTTTATCAAGAAAACATGCTGTATTTTGTCAAATGCTTTTTCTGCATCTATTGAGAGGATCATATGGTTCTTATTCTTTCTTTTATTCATGTAGTGTATCATGTTGATTGATGTCCATCAGCATGATAAATGGTTCTCCATTCCCTCACTTTCAATCTGGAGGTGTCTTTGTGTCTAAAATTAGTCTTTTGTATTTGCAAATGACATATCAAGTAAAGGGCTGGTATCCAAAATCTATAAAGAACTTATCAAACTCAACACCCAAAAAACAAATAGTCCAGTCAAGAAATGGACAGAATACATGAACAAACACTTCTCCAAACAAGACATACAAATGGCCAACAGACACATGAAAAAATGCTCAACATCACTTGTCATCTGGGAAATACAAATCAAAACCACAATGAGATACCATCTTATACCAGTTAAAATGGCAAAAATTGGCAAGGCAGGAAACAACAGATGTTGGAGAGGAATTGGAGAAAGTGGATCCCTCTTACACTGTTGGTGGGAATGCAAGTTGGTACAGCCACTTTGGAAAACAGTGTGGAGGTCCCTTAAAAAGTTAAAAATTGAGCTACCCTATGACCCAGCAATTGCACTACTAGGTATTTACCCAAAGATACAGCTGTAGTGAAAAGAAGGGGCACATGCACCCCAATGTTCATAGCAGCAATGTCCACAATAGCCAAAATGTGGAAGGAGTTGAGATGTCCTTCAACAGTTGAATGAATAAATAAGATGTGGTTCATATATACAATGGAATGTTATGCAGCCATCAGAGAGGATGAATACGTACTATTTGCATTGATATGGATGGAACTGGAGATTATGCTGAGGGAAATAAGTCAGGCAGAGAAAAACAAGTATCATGGGGTTTCACTCATTTGTGGAAGATAAGAAATAATGCAGAGGATCATAGGGAAAGGGAGGGAAAACTGAATGGGAAGAAATCAGAGAGGGAGACAAACCATGACAGACTCTTGACTCTGGGAAATGAACTGAGGGTTGTGGAAGGGGAGGTGGGTGGGGGGAAGGGGTAACTGGGTGATGGGCATTAAGGAGGGCACATGATGTGATAGCACTTGGTGTTATACACAACAAATGAATCATTGAACACATCAGAACCTACTGAAGTACTATATGTTGGCTAATTGAATTTAAATAAAAAAATAATAAATAAATATATATAATGAATCTCTTTTAGCAGCATATTGATGGGTCTTGTTTTGTTTTTGTTTTTGTTTTTATCTATTCTGATACCCTATGTCTTTTGATTGGAGCATGTAGTCCATTTACATTCAGAGTAGTTAATGAAAGATATGAATTTAGTGCCATTTTATTACCTGTAAAGTCACTATTCCTGTAGATGTCTCTGTTCCTTTCTAGTCTTTGTTACTTTGATCTCTCTTTCCACTCAAAGGGTCCCCTTAATATTTCCTCCAGGACTGGTTTTATGAACTTTTAGTCTTTATCTTGGAAACTTTATCTCTCCTTCTATTCTGAGTGACAGCCTTGATAGATAAAGTATTCTTGGCTGTTTTTTCTCCCATTTAGCACGTTCACTATTTCCATCAACTTCTTTCTGTCCTGCCAGGTTTTATGGATAGGTCTGCTGCTAACCTTATGTGTCTACACTTGTAGGCTAAGGACCTTTCATTCCGAGCTGCTTTCAGAATTCTCTTTTTGTATTTTGCAAGGTTCACTATGTTATGTCATGGTGTTGACCTGCTTTTGTTGATTTTGAAGGGAGTTCTCTTTGCTTCTTGGACCTTGAATGCCTGTTTCCTTCCCCAGATTAGGGAATTTATCAGGTATAATTTGTTCAAATAAACCTCTGCCCCCTTTCCCCTCCTTCTTCTTCTAGGACTACCATGATATGAACATTATTTCACCTTACAGAATTGTTGAATTCCCTAGGTCTACCTTCAGGATCTAATAGTTTTCTTTCCCTTTTCTTTTCATCTTCATTATTTTCCATAATTTTATCTTCTATATCACCTGTTCTCTACTCTGCTTCTTCAGTCCTCAAAGTGATTATATCCAGTCTGTTTTGCATCTCCATTATAGCATTTTTTATTTCAATGTGACTAGTTTTAGGTGTTTTATTTCTGCAGCAAGGGTTTCTTTGGTGTCTTCTATGTTTTTTTCAATACTAGCTAGTAGTCTTATAGCTGTTGATATAAGTTCTTGTTCAGATATGTTGCTTTTATTTGCTTTGAGCAAGTCCCTGGCTGTGATATCTTCTTGACCTTTCTTTTGGGGAGAATTCCTCCATCTTGTAATTTTGGCTAAGTTTCTTTCTTTTGCTTGTTATGAAAGCTTGTTATGTTTCTTGCAACTCAGAGTAATGCTATATTTAAAAGCGGTCATACACTGTCCAGGGCCTGGCACTTCAGGAAGTGTTTCTGGTGTATGCTGTGTGCACTCTGCTATTGCATTTTGGCTGCTCTTTCCCACTGGTCAGTTCTCTGCAGAGTTCTTCCTCGTGTGCAGTGGGGAGTTTTTGGAACTTTATGAGGTGTGTTTTGATTTATTTGTTGGAAAAAAGCCTGAAAAAGAAAGAGGAAAAAGGAGAGAAAAAGAAAAAAAAATCCTGATCCAAAAATAAGAAAAAAGGAAAAGGAAAAATTAAAAAAAACAAAACAAAACAAAAAAACAGGCAATCAAAACAAACAAACAAAAAAACTATAAGCCTAATTCCAAAGAAAAAGAAAGGAAAAAAGAAAGAAAGAAAGAAAAGAAAAAAGCCTGAACCAAGAAAGAAAAAGAGAGAGAGAGAGAGAAAGAAACAAAAAGAACAAAAAACTATAAGCCTAATTCCAAAGAAAAAGACAGAAAAAAATAAGAGAAAAGAAAAAATATAACCTGACCCTATTTGCACCAGACCTGAAGGGGCCACTGTGAGACACGGTATAAATAGTGGGCCTGGTGCACGTGATGTGCCGCCTGTGTTACTCCCCTGGGGGAGAGGCCTGCTGTGCTGGCTCAAAGTCAGTCCTGCCCCAGTAAAAAAAAAAAAGCACTTGCCAAGCACAGGGGGGCTGGGTTTGATGTAAGTGGTTTCCACCTCCATTGGGGCTTCTGTTTTGCTCTCTGATGTACGACTGTGTTGGGAGTGGGGATAAAATGGTAACACCCCACTTTTCCACCCCTGAAAGGGGATTTCACACCCCCCACTTTTCAGGAAGCCCTCACAGAAAAGCAAGGGCCATAAGCACTCCTGGCACCCATGTCTCCTGCATTTATCTTTGGCATGGCTGGGATTCAACTCCAAATCTTGTGTGTTTTATCTTTGGTGCACAGCTAGAATCAAAACTCCCACATCTGAAAGGACTGGGAACCACTTGGATTCGCTCCCTCTTCCAAATTAGAGGCTCACTTCCCTCTGACTTGTGCTCTTCGTCACAGAAAAAATGGTCCCCTGCCTGTGCGATGTGTGAATTCTATGTTATGGCAATGCAAAAAGGAACAACCAGGTTATCCAACCTCTGTGGGAGTCTTAGTCCCTTGCTGATGAAAGGCTATCTGCTGGTCCGTGCAGGGTCTTTTGTCCCTGGAGAGGCAATATACCCTCTCCCAAGTGTACTCCAGGAAGTAGAGCAATCTTTCCCAGTGCAACCTCAGAGACCCCTACACCACTTTGCACTCCCAGGCCAGTGCCATCCTCTCCAGGAGCACATGCAACAGCTCTGCTCCAGCAAAAGTCACACACTTCCAAAGCTCAGAGTTTGAGTTTCACTCACTATTTGCAAAAAACCTGCACCACTCAGTTTGCCCAGCTCCCCAGACTGTGGTCCAAGAAGTTTTCTTCTTGTGTGAACCCACCACTGCACACTCTAAACCCCTCTTTCCCTCTCTCCCTTTTCTTCCCCCACAGAAAGGCTTCCCTCCCCTCCAGAGCACTGCAGCTTTTCTCTCCCCCAATTAATTTCCATGCACCTCGCGCCTGCCACATTGTCTCCTTCCAATTGTGGAAATCCTTCTTCCAATCCTCAGATTGATTTCCTTGGGTCCAGGTGATTTGACCTTCATACAGCTGTGTTCTCAGGATGAGGAAAGCCCCAGGTCCCCCAACTTCTCTCCCATCTTAACTCTGCCTTCCTCATTTAATTTTAAAAAGTGAAAATAGGGAGCCCGGGTGGCTTAGTCGGTTAAGCGTCTGCCTTCAGCTCAGTTTGTGATCCCAGGGTCCCGGGATCGAATCCCATATCGGGCTCCGTGCTGGGCGGGGAGCCTGCATCTCCCTCTGCGCCTCCCCCACTTGTGGTCTCTCTCTTTCTCTCTTTCTCTCTCACCCATGCAAAAATAAATAAAATCTTAAAAAATAAATAAAAAGTAAAAAATAAAATTAACAAATAAGATAATCATTGGATTTAAGTATTTAGGATAAGTACAAAAGAAGAAACAGAGGAAAGATGAAACTTGAAAACTAAATATTCCAAGAAACCCTTTCCTAAAAACATGCAAGATAAAATATTTAAAAGCATCTCAGTTTGGCTGAGACAAAATAAGGCAATTATTGGGAAGGTGAAGATGGCAGTGGGGTAGGATGACCCTAGGCACGCCTTGTCCCATGAATACAACTAGGTAACTATCAAGTCATCCTAAATACCCCAGAAATCGACCTAAAGACTGGCAGAACAAACTCCACAACAAAGGGTAGAGAAGAGACCACGTCAAAGAAGGCAGGAAGTATGGAGATGTGGTTTGGGAGAGAAACTGACCATGGCTGCCAAAGGAGGAACGGAGCTGTAGTCACCGAGAAAGTCAAAACACAGACTAGTACACAGGAGAACCCACACAAGGAAGATGAATCCCCACAGCAATTGGCTTGGAAAGTGAAAGGGGCTGAATTTCTTGAGTTCTTGCAACCAGCAGGGCTTAAATTCTGGAGTGTCAAAAGTCAGCAGACTTGACTGGGATAGAGCCTGGAGGACATTGGGGCTGCTCTTGGAGAAAAGGCAGGGAAAACATCCCACGGACACACAGCATGGAAACCAGTGATCTGATGAGCACCTGGGACACACAGTGGGAAGGTTATTTGCTTATCGCTGAGCCTGTCCCAGAAGCAGCATTCAGGGACAACCCTCTGGGAAAAAAGAAAATGGCAAGTGCCATTTCCTCCCTGTGCCCTTTGGTATAAGCACAGGACCACCTATGGGAACCAGCACAGCACTGGCCCTTGCTACTAACTTGCTTACACAAACCCCACACCCCCACATTCCAGTGGAACTGCCCTTCCCAGTCAGGCTTGCCTCAGTCACAGCAAGGTAGGCACCCACCCTGAAAAGAACAGCCCAAACCCCAGCCAACACCTTCCTGACCTAGAAGTTTTGTGGGGCCTCAGTTCTAACAGCAGTGCCGAAAGGTCTCATTTTATAAGACCAGACCACACCTAATTAAAAATTGCCACAATCAGGCCAGCAACCAAACACTGCCCACAACAGGCAAAGAGAGCCTCTGCAGACAACTAGCCTGAAGGATAAAGCAGCCAAGACAAAACAGCAGAGCATACACAGCATGCCCTGGAGACATTCCCTAAAGTGCCAGGCCCTGAAGAACAGGGGACACTACATGGCAGGGAACTACAGGGCCTCTTCTTAATAAGTCCATTACCATCAAGAATAACAGACATAGCTGTCTTTCCTAACACGGAGAAGCAGGCACAGAGACTTAGACAAAATGAGAAGACAGAAGAATTTGTCCCATATGTAAGAACAGGACAGAGACATATGTGAAACAGATGAAGTTAACATGCCTGAGAGAGTATTTAACATAATAAAAGATACTCACTGGACTTGAGAAAAGAGTAGAAGACATGAGTGAGACCCTTAACACAGAGATAAGGAATAACATAGTAGAGACAAGGAGCTCAATAAATGAAATGAGAAAAACACTGGATGGAATGAAAAACAGTCTGGAAGAAGCAGAGGAATGATTAATGTTGCAGAAGATAGAGTAATGGAAAATAATCAAGCTGAACAAAACAGAAAAACAAAGAATTATGCAAAACAGTTATAAACTTAGGGAACTCAGTGACAGCATCAAATGTAATAACATTCGTATTATAGGAGTCCCAAAAGAAGAAGAAAGAGAAAAGGGGCCAAAAATTTTGAGGAAATAATAGCTGAAAATTTCCCTCATCTTGGAAAGGAAACAGACATCCAGAAGACACAAGAATCAACAAAAGCAGATCCACACCAAGATATATTATAATTAAATTGGCAAAATAGAGTGAGAAAGGAAAAATCTTTAAAGCAAGACCAAAGAAGATAGTAATATGCAAGGGAAACGTCATAAGGCTATCAGTTGTTTTTTTCAGCAGAAACTTTGCAAGCTGGAAGGAAATGGTATGTTATATTCAAAGAGGTGAATGGAAAAATCTGTAACACCCAAAAAACAAATAATCCAGTCAAGAAATGGTCAGAAGACATAAACAGACATTTCTCCAAAGAAGACATACAAATGGCCAACAGACAAATGAAAAAAATGTCCATTATCACTCGGCATCAGAGAAATACAAATCAAAACCACAATGAGATACCACCTCACATCAGTCAGAATGGTAAAATTAACAAGTCAGGAAACAACAAGGATGCAGAGAAAGGGGAACCCTCTTACTCTGTTGGTGGGAATGTAAGCTGGTACAGCCACTCTGGAAAACAGCATGGGAAGGTTCCTCAGAAAGTTAAAAATAGAGCTACCCTGTGACCCAGCAATTGCACTACTGGGTATTTCCCCAAAGGATACAAATGTAGTGATCTGAAGTGTCACCCGTACCTCAAAGTTTATAGCAGCAATGTCCAAAATAGCCAAACCATTGAAAGAGCCCAGATATCCATTGACAGATGAATGGATAAAGAAGATGTGGTATATATATACAGTGGAATATTACTCACCCATCAAAAAAATGAAATCTTACCATTTGCAATGATGTGGATAAAGCTAGGAAGTACTATGCTAAGCCAAAGACATAGATGGAACTAGAATGTATTATGCTAAGTGAAATAATTCAATCAGAGAAAGACAATTATCATATGCTTTCATTCATATGTGGAATTTAAGAACACAGGGGAAGGGAAGGAAAAACGAAGTAAGACGATATCAGAAAGACAAACCATAGGAGACTCTTAACTTAGGAAACAAATGAGGGTTACTGAGGGGGAGGTGGGTGGGAGGATTCCTCTGCTTCTTACATCCTTGTGGTCATTACATCCAGTCAGTTTCAAATTTCAGTTATTACATTTTTCATTTTGTCCAGATTGGTTTTAAGCTCTTTTACCTTTAAGGTAAGGGATTCTCTGGCATCTTCCATGCTTTTCTCAAGCCAAGCCAGGATCCTTATGATGGTTGCTTTTTTTTTTTTTAGGGAGGAAGTGGGGGGAGGGGCAGAGAGAGAAGGAGAGAGAGAATCTTAAGCAGGCTCCACTCTAAGCATGGAGCCTGAGGTGGGCCTCGCTTCTACAACCCTGAGGTCATGACCTAAGCCAAAACCAAGAGTCAGATGCTTAACAAGCTAAGCCACCCAGTGCCCCTGATTGTTGCTTTAAATTCTGCATTAGGCGTATTACTCACATCTTTTCAATTAGATCCCTGGCAGTGACTTTTTCTTGTTCTTTCTTTTGGAATGAATTCCTCCATCTTGGCATTTGTGTCTAGGTCTCTGTCTTCTTCTCTGTGTTAGGAAAGTCTGTTATGTTTCCTGCTCCTGAGAGTAATGGCTTTATGAAGAAGAGGTCATATAATGCCCAGGGCCTGGTGCTTCAGGAAGTGTCAGACGGTGCGTGCTCTGTGAACTCTGCTACTGTGTTATGGCTGCTCCATCCCTCAGATCAGTCCTCTGCAGAGTTTCTCCTTGCCTGCAGTTAGCAGTGTTTCAACCTTGGCCAGATTGTGACAAGTTTTAACTAGGTGTGCTCTGGTCTGCTTGTTAAAAGAGACTTGATGCTACTTCCACAAGAGCTGAAGCTTTGAAGAAGTTTATGGTCGGTAGATGTGGAGTGTGCAGGGGTTTGTGCTGATCTTCTGGGTGGGTCGGGGCCCATTGCACTGGTTTTCAGGGGCACTTACCCAAGAAAAGCATTACCAGCAGTGGGGGGGGGGGTGGTCAGGGCCTTTGTAAGCAATTTAGGTAGCAAGTGTTGGTGCTGTGCTGTTTAGTCAAGTTAGATTATACTGAAGGGATGGAGAGGGAAACGGCACCAGCCAACTCTTTTGTCCTCGGAGAGAGGAGTTCATGCTTGGTGCTGTCAGGGAAGCCCTCCCAGAAAACTGAATGAATTTCCCTCATGCGTCCTAGGTGTTTTTCATATCACTGCTTACACACTGTCTGTGTCCAGGCTGCTTGCCTGCCTGAAGAACTGCAGTGCATTTTGGGCTTTATCCAGCCAGGCAGGCTGAGTTTTAAAACTCCAAACTTTAAGGACCTGGTGTGGCAGGGACCAGTCCTAGTCTTCTGGGGGAGGGTCTCGCCAACTGGGATCAATGTAGATTTGATGCAGAAGGGCAGTCACAGCAGAGCTCAGGAGGATGGAATTTAGAACAAAGTACACTAAGCAGCCAGTGTCCAGGTTATCCTCCCTCAGCAGGTGTCTCTGCACCTCTGCTGAGTGGTGAGGGAGGGAAATATCTCCCCCCAGCTCCTTTGTCCATGGAGAGGCAATGCCATCTCTCTCAGATGCACTCTATAAAGGGGGAACCTTCTCTACCACTGTGTCTCAGGAGACCCTGTAATCATGCTGTCCGCCCCCCGGGCTACCTGCCTGCCTTCTCCACAGGAGCACTGCAGAATCCTCATGGCCCTATACCAGCCACATCATGGATGGACCTCTAAAACACCAGGTTTTGAGCTCCACTCATTGTAAACCCCCCCAAAATCATCCCTTCTAATTTTCCCAGTCAATGGCTTTGGGGAAGTGTTTTTCTTGTGAGGTCCCCTGTGAGCTGCTCTCTCTCTCTCTCTCACACATTTCTCTGTGACCACAGCTCCCTTCCCTCTGCAGCACCCCCAATCTTTTTCTCCCCCAAACCACATCTCTGCACCTCCTACCTTCCATGATAAAGCCTCTTCTCTCCCTCTAGTTGTGCAGTTTGTTCTGTCAGTCCTAAGATTTCTTGGGCATTCAGAATGATTTAACAGTTATCTAGCTGTGTTTGAGGGATGAGGCAAGCCTAGGGTCCTCCTACTATGCTGCCATTTAGCTCCTCCTCCTCTCAGTGATCATTTTATTTAAAATTGCATTTGTTATTTCAGTTCATAGATTCTTTCTCTACTTGCTCTCCATTTGTGGGTGATATGCTGTTGTTCTCCATGGAAACTGTGTCTAGAGTTATTCAAACAGCACTGGTTGCTTTCTTGTCCCTCTTCTCCTAGATCTCTGTTGTTGTTATGTTGTTGCTGCTATTGTTATTATCATTGTTACTATTTTGATTTGTTAGCAGTGTGTGAGCAGCAATAAGACAGTTAAATTTGTTTTGTGCACATTCCAATGCCAAGTCATTAAAAATCCTGAGATTTGATGAGTTGGGAGAGTGACTTCTCAGTGTAAAACATACATTTTGGGGGATGGTCAAAAGACCAGACAGCACAAACGTAGGATTGTAGTAGAATTAGAGCGACTTCAAATCAACTTCTTATCTACTGAATCACTACACATGACTGCTTTATGTTGCCAGATACAGGCACGTTGTGGGAACGCTAAACAACTCAAAGGTGTTTCTGCTCTTATGGGATTGTGGAGGTTGTTTGTTGTTGTTGTTGTTTTAATTTCATTCAAGTAAATTTAAGTAATTAAAGTGACAGAAATTTATTAGACATTAGAAATTGTGTCAGCAGACATTCAGATAGCCATGGTTAACAGCAGGAATACCCAGGAATACTTCTGTGAGACACTCAAGACACATGCTTTTTCAGTGCTTGGTCTCTGATTGAGAAGCTGACACAACAATTTTATTTTAATAGAATCACTTCCTATTATACTCCATGCATATATGAGTCTCATCACCCCAAAACGTACCTTCATAAAGTTATTTGATATTGAGAAGAACAGATGCACATACAGAAGAGGGAAATGCTGATGAAAAGGATCAATGGACATGCAATAAAAGTCTGGTCTCATTTTTGTGTTGATTTTAAAAATAGCTCTAAGAACTACAAAGTCATTGCTTCCATTATATACTTTTAGATATGTCACTTAACTTTAGTAATCAGTTCTCCCAATGTATTTTTTCTTAGAGTCTGAGTTCTGGCTATATCCATTTTTATATAAATCCAACCTTTAAAAATCGCTACAGATTTGAACTAAGAACTTAATTCAAATGGGAAGACCTTTCTGCTCTGCACATTTGTGCTGATGTCTGGAGCCCAGTAGTATCTCCTCTACTGCTCACAGGATGCCACGTGGACTGTGGTGCAGTACAATAGAGGGGGTGACTGTCAGAAGAAACCCCTGCCCCCAGGGTACCAGCACTCTGTGTACTTAGAGCACACAGCAGGCAGGGGCAACTTCAGGCCACTGTGGACCTCCCAGAACACTGTGAGCAGCTGCCAGATCTGCGCTGTGGGCGTGACTTGCAGACGTGCAAGGTAAGGGCAGTGGTTGTGGGCTTTGTGCTTACAGCCGGTGACTCTTCATGGCAGGCAAACTGCTGCACTCAAGGTTGGGAGATGTGTTTCCAGGTAGAAAAGGCCACGGCCATTTACATGGGGTGAAGTTCAAAGCTCTGATCACTTTCTCAGGCCTTTCTGGCCTTGGATAACAGAACAACAAAAAGCTCTTAACGAAAGCCCATAGATGTTCAGGGTTCAAGTTCGAGGGCCAATGACAATAATGACACACGTGATGCCTCAACTCCCTGTTCTTGCACACATTGAAGTGAAATTGCTGTACACCTAGAATCAAGAAAAGGCCTAAAAGCTTCAGGAATGAAGAGTGGATGTATCGTCCACAAAAGAATGGAAAAACAGATTAACATCAGACTTCTTATCAGCAACATTAGAAAGAGGAAGAAGAAGCAGCAACATATTTAAAAGAATGTAGGAAAATAACCTGCAACCTCGAATTCTATATTCAGCCAAAATATCATTCAATTTAAATAAAGTAATTTTCTGATGAAATGGGTATAGTATCAATGGAGATATAAAAGAAAGAAATATAAAAATGATAGAAGAAATGGCAGAAGTTGAGAAGCACAGGAGAGAGAGGTGGGAGGAAGAGAAGGATGGTAGGGCCAATGAGATACCAGCTGTAGTTCATCTGTCAAGACATAAAGATGCAAGCGGATTATTTAAAGATTATAAAGGAGCCAAAAGAGAACTAAAAATGATATAATTCTATTGGGATGGGTGGTAATGTGGATGAACAGGGAGAGGATAAAAAATGTGTGTATCTGCTAATTCAAAAAATAGCAGCACATGAAGTTAAGGACTGTATCTGGAGGCACATAAGACACAATTTTACTGACAGTGGGTCAGAGAAGAGTACAGATCTTTTACTTCTTTGGTTAGGTTTATTCCTCCATATCTGGAGGGGTGGTGGTGAGTGGGAGATGGGTTAAATGGGTGATGGGTGGGTATTAAGGACGGCACTTGTTTTGAGCACTGGGTGTTGTATGTAAGTGAAAAAAAAAACTATACTGGGAAAACAGCAACAAAAACAAAACAAAAAGCAACGGGTTAGAGAAGATAGAATCTTGTTTTTCTCTCATTTAACAACCAGTCCAGAGGTAGGCAGTGGCTGGAAAGAAGAAAGAAGTGAATGGGCAAAAAGTGCCAGCTGTGTACTTTTTTTTTTTTCAAATCAAGGGAAATTTGGCTAATAACATCTTGACTTAGTTATGGGAAGATGAACCTCTTGTGTGTTTCTTGTTCATAATTAAGGGATAATGGCTAATTCAGGTTGGTAGGTCTAACATAATTCTTCCTGGAGACCACTGCTGAACCAGTAATGCCTCCTTAAATCCACATCTAACATACTGGTTTCCTCCCTTTAGACCATCTCATATGCCAAGATGTCACTATTTGTTCCTCAGACTCACTTTGGTGTAGGCTGAAATAATTACTGGAGTTATTGCAAGAATGTTTCAGCAGGTCTCCCATCTTTTCCAAGTTATCTAATGTACATCTTAGTTTTCATAAATGTAAATAATTACCATAAATCTCTATTCCATCATAATCTATTCTGCTGAAGTTCTTTTTTTTATATAACTTTTATTTTGTTATAGTAGTCACCATACAGTACATCCCCAGTTTTTGATGCACTGTTCCATGATTCATTACATGCGTATAACACCCAGCGCTCCATGCAATACATGCCCTCCTTAATACCCATCACCGGCCTATCCCAATCCCCTGCCCCTCCCCTCCGAAGCCCTCAGTCTGTTGAAGTTCTAATGTCTTCTCTTAAGTCAAAGGCAGAATTTTCTTCCTTGGTTCCAGGAACTCCCACAGTATCCTGAAGAACTCCTACCGTGCTTATCCCCTTTCTTCACTGTTCCCCAAAATAGCTACTATATAGTTTATTCCAAATACTTTATATCACTAATTGTTAAATGCCAAAGTTTGCAGAACTCCCTCAGGAACAAAATAGTGTTCCTTTTCTATGAATGCTGAGCATGGAAACATTCCTCATTTGCATGTCTTGCAGCTACCATGGCAAAGCTACCACTGGAGAACTTTCAACATAAACAACATGTATGTATATCTAGGATGGACCCAGTGTTACCAGAAGCTTCTGATTAGGGCAGAGGTGAAATAGGAGGATAGCATAGCCTAAATTTTCCTCATAAGCCCTCCAACTTGCCTTTTCTTGCTAATGAACAAAAACGGGTGAGGGGGAACTCTGATATTTTACTTGGCAACACTGTAAAATGAAATATCAGTTGACTCTGTGATTGTACTGATAACTGTGCTCTATATCCAGAAAGTGTGATTTAGTTGATTTGAGCATAGCGTGGGCTTTGGAATTTTTGAGATTCCCAGGTGATTCTGATGTTCAGACAAGTTTAGAAAATTACTGTGTTAGGGGCTAAAATAATTGAGGGAGTGGAATACTCTGTTTCAGTCATTGAAAGTTTTCCATTTCTTCTCTTTTGAAAAAGAGAATATATTTCTCCCTTACGATTTTCTTAAATTTTTCTTTAACTTAACTTTTAAAATTTTGAGATAATTGTAGATTCACATATAGTCACTCATCCTACTTAATTCTTCCTTTTCAAGAATGTTTAAGTGATTTATTGACCTATTCCACATAAATTTGATAATAAGCTTGGCTATGTCTACAAAGACAAAAATAGTAATTACATTTAACTTATAGCTCAGTTTGGGAAAAAATGATATCTTTATTATATTGAGTTTTCCAATTCATAAACACATATGTCTTTCCATTTGAGTCTTTGATTTCTTGCATTAACATTTTGTGAATTTCAACATACAGATCCCGTATATATTTTGTAAGTATACCTAAACATTACATTTTTTATTACGAATGCAAATATAAATATGAATCATCTCTATATAAGATTATATATAATATATAAATATTATATATCTATATCTATCTATCTATATATATATTTTTTTTCTTTTTTAGACGGGGCTGGGCAGAGGGAGAGGGAGATTATCTTAAGCAGGCTCCATGCCCAGCATGGAGCCTGATGCAGGGCTCAGTCTCACAACCCAGAGATCATGACCTGAGTCAAAATCAAATCTGGATACTTAACTGGCTGAGAGCAAACCAGGCACCCTCATATTTAGTTTTTAATTTCCATTTATATATGTCCGTTAGTATACAGGAATATGATTGATTTTTGAGTGTTCTTATATTCTCATACCCTCTGAAATTTCTCTCCCTTTCTCTCTCTGTCTCTTATAGAGTCTTTGGGATTTTCTATGTAGGCAATCTTGTCATCTGAAAATAGGGACAGCTTTATGTCTTTCTCACCAATCTATATGCATTTAATTTTTTTCTTGCATTATTGCAATGTCTAGACTTTCTTTCTTTTTATAATAATTTTTTATTACGTTATGTTAGCCACCATACAGTATATCCTTAATTTTTGATGTAATGTTCCATGATTCATTACTTGCGTACAACACCCAGTGCACCATGCAATACGTGCCCTCCTTAATACCCATCACTGGCCTATCCCAATCCCCCACCCCCCTCCCCTCTGAAGTCCTCAGTTTGTTTCCCAGAGTCCATAGTCTCTCATGGTTCATTCCCCCCTGATTACCCCCCTCATTCTTCCCTTCCTTCTCCTACTGATCTTCCTACTTCTTATGTTCCATAAATGAGTGAAACCATATGATAATTGTCTTTCTCTGCTTGACTTATTTCACTTAGCATAATCTCCTCCAGTGCCGTCCATGTTGCAGCAAATGTTGGGTAATTGTTCTTTCTGATGGTTGAGTAATATTCCATTGTATATATGGACCACAGCTTCTTAATCCAGTCGTCTGTTGAAGGGCATCTCAGTTCCTTCCATGATTTACCTATTGTGGACAATGCTGCTATGAACATTGGGGTGCATATGGCCCTTCTCTTCACTACATCTGTATCTTTGGGGTAAATACCCAGTAGTGCAATTGCTGGATCATAGGGTAGCTCAATTTTTAACTTTTTAAGGGACCTCCACACTGTTTTCCAGAGTGGCTGTACCAACTTGCATTCCCACCTACATGTAAGAGGGATCCCCTTTCTCCACATCCTCTCCAACATTTGTTGTTTCCTGCCTTGTCAATTTTTGCCATTCTAACTGGCATAAGGTGGTATCTCAAGGTGGTTTTGATTTGAATTTTCCTGATGGCTAATGATGTTGAACATTTTTTCATGTGTCTGTTAGCCATTTGTATGTCTTCATTGGAAAGTGTCTATTCATATCTTCTGCCCATTTTTTGATTTGATTATTTGTTTCTTGTGTATTGAGTTTGAGAAGTTCTTTGTAGATCTTGGATACCAGTCTTTTATCTGTAGTGTCATTTGCAAATATCTTCTCCCATTCCGTGGGCTGCCTCTTAGTTTTATTGACTGTTTCCTTGGCTATGCAGAAGCTTTTTATCTGGATGAAGTCCCACAAGTTCATTTTTGCTTTTGTTTCTCTTGTCTTTGGAGATATGTCATGAAAAAAGTTGCTGTGGCCGATGTCAAAAGAGGTTGCAGACCATGCTCTCCTCTAGGATTTTGATGGATTCCTGTCTCATATCAAGGTCTTTCGTCCATTTGGAGTTTATCTTTGTGGATGGTGTGAGAGAGTGGTCAAGTTCCATTCTTTTGCATGTAGCTGTCCAATTTTCCCAGCACCATTTAGTGAAGAGACTGTCTTTTTTTCGACTGGACATTTTTTCCTGCTTTGTCAAACATTAGTTTCCCAAAGAGCAGAGGGTCCATTTCTGGGTTCTCTATTCTGTTCCATTGGTCTATGTGTCTGTTTTTGTGCCAGTACCATGCTGTCTTTGTGATCACAGCTTTGTAGTACAGCTTGAAATATGGCAACGTGATGCCCCCAGCTTTGTTTTTCCTTTTCAACAATCCTTGGTGATTCGGTTCCACACAAATTTAAGGGCTCTTTGTTCCAGTTCTTTGAAAAATGTCATTGGTATTTTGATCGGGATGGCATTGAAAGTGTAGACTGCTCTGGGTAGCATAGACATTTGAACTACGTTTATTCTTCTGATCCATGAGCATGGAATATTTTTCCATCTTTTTGTGTCTTCCTCAGTGTCTTTCAAGAGTGATTTGTAGTTTCTACAATATAGATCCTTTACATCTCTGGTTAAGTTAATTCTGAGATAACGTATGATTTTCGGTGCTATTGTAAATGGAATGGATTCCCTAATTTCTCTTTCTTCAGTCTCATTATTCGTGTATAGAAATGCAGCTGATTTCTGAGCATTGATTTTGTATCCTGCCACATTACTGAATTGCTCTATAACTTCTAGTAGTTTGGGAGTGGATTCTTTTGGGTTTTCCATGTAGAGTATCATGTCATCTGTGGAAAGAGACAGTTTGACTTCTTCTTCACTGATTTGGATACCTTTTATCCCTTTTTGTTGTCTGATTGCTGTTGCAAGGATTTCTAGAACTATGTTGAATAATAATGGCGAGAGTGGGAATCCTTATTGTGTTCCTGATCTTAAGGGAAAGGCTTCCAGCTTTTCCCCATTGAGAATGATATTTGCTGTAGGCTTTTCGTAAATGGTTTTTATGAAATTGAGGAATGTGCCCTCTATCCCTACATTCTGAAAGGTTTTAATCAGTAAAGGATGCTGTATTTTGTCAAATGCTTTTTCTGCATCAATTGAGAGGATCATATGGTTCTTGACTCTTTTCTTGTTGATATGATCTATCACACTGATCGATTTGCAAATGTTGAACCACCCTTGCATCCCAGGGATAAAACCCACTTGGTCTTGATGGATAATCCTTTTAATATACCATTGGATCCTATTAGCTAGGATCTTGTTGAGAATTTTGGTGTCCAAATTCATCAGGGATATCGGTCTGTAATTCTCCTTTTTGATGGGGTCTTTGCCTGGTTTGGGGATCAAGGTAATACTGGCCTCATAGAATGAGTTTGGTAGCTTTCCTTCTGTTTCTATTTTTTGAAACAGCTTCAGGAGAATAGGTATTATTTCTTCTTTAAATGTTTGGTAGAATTCCCTGGGGAATCCGTCAGGCCCTGGGCTCTTGTTTTTGGGGAGGTTTTTGATCACTGCTTCAATCTCTTCATAAATAATCAGTCTGTTTAAATCATCAATTTCTTCCTGTTTCAGTCTTGGTAGTTTATAGGTTTCCAGGAAGGCATCCATTTCTTCCAGGTTGTTTAATTTATTGGCATAAATTTGTTGATAAAAAGTTTTTAATGATCCTTTCTATTTCATTGGTGTTGGTCATGACCTCTCCCCTTTCATTCATAATTTTATTAATTTGGATCCTTTCTCTATTCTTTTGAATAAGTCTGGCCAGTGGCTTATCGATCTTATTTATTCTTTCAAAGAACCAGCTTCTAGTTTTGTTGATTTGCTCTACTGTACTTCTGGTTTCTAATTCATTGATATCTACTCTCCTGTTCTTCTGTTCCAGCTCCAGCTTCTTGAGGTGAGAATATAAAAACTGCATTTTAGATTTTTCTATTCTTTTGAGTGAGGCTTGGATGGTTATGTTTTTTCCTCTTAGGACTGCCTTTGCAGTGTCCCATAGGTTTTGGACCGATGTGTTTTCATTCTCATTGGTCTCCATAAATTGTTTAAATTGATTTTTAATTTTTGCAATGTCTAGACTTTCAATACTACGTTGAATTAGAGTGGTGTAATGTGTATCTCTGCCTTCCTCCGTATCTTACGGGAAAAGCATTCATTATTTCACTATTGGGCATAATGTTAGCTGTCAGAGTTTTGTTTTTGCTTTTGTTTTATAGGTACTCTCTATCAAGTTGTAGTAGTTCGCTCTATTCCTAGTTTGTTGAAAACTTTTATTGTGAATTTGTGTTGGATTTTGTCAAGTGCCTTTTTTAGAGTCATTTGCTATTATCGTATTATTTTTCTGCTTTAGCTTTTGAGAAGATAAATCCCTTTAATTTCTTTCAAGTGTTGAATCAGGCTTATATAACTAGAACAAATCCCATGGGGTATAATTTTTAAAATACATTTCTAGTTTTAGTTTATTAATATTTTATTGGATATTTCTACACATAAATTCATGAGACACATTGATATTTAGTCTTTTTTTGTGTTGTCCTTGTCAGGGCCTTGTCCAGGCCCTGATGCACCTTTCAGGAAGAAGGGTTCTGCAGGGCTCTGACCTGAGCACATGCTCTGTCATGTCTTCTTCTTCTTTCTTCCCCTTTCTTTATTGGAGGGGAATGAATAGCGGAAGCACTCGGGGCTTGGGGAAGAGACATGCTTCCTTGTAAGTGAACATCTCATCTGAGTAAGAACTTGAGAGTTGAACAGCCTGGGTTCAGATTCCAATCCTGCCACTTCCTAGCTGTATGACCTAACCTCTCTGTGCTCCTCTTCTCCCAATCTAATAAAATATAAAAATAAGATCAAAATTTGAACATACAGATACTTACAGGTTAAAACCTCAGTTGAACTAGGAAGAACATAAATCTAATTCTTTGAAATATAACAAATTATTAATTGTGCAAAATTCCACATTTAGTGGATTAGAAATTTATAAAATTGCCATCAGCCAGGTGAAATAATACCACACAAGAGTATTTTTGATAACCTTTCTCTTGGAATCTTGCTAATGGCTTAAATAAAGACCAGAGGAATCTCATATAACCAAAATTATTGTCATGGCTTTAGGAATATTAGTGATAAAGAGAAGGAGGGAAGAGAAGAGAGGGAGAGGGGAGACAGAGAGAAAATGAGAGGAAGGAGGGAAGGAAAAAAAGAAGGAAGGAAAGAAGGAAGGGAGGGAGGGAGGGGAAAAAGTGAGAAAGGGAGGTAGGAAAAGAAAGACTGTCTTCTATAATCTGTCATCTACTAGTTATTCAATTTCACTGCACTTTCTTAAATGGTATATGTATAAACTTCACGCCTGTGATTTCAAGTGCTCCTTGGAGATATTTTGTATTGAGTTTTTCTCTCTTATAAGGCTGCTTTTGTGTAGGTGGTATCCTGTAAAATGGTTTCAGAATTAGCTCCTCTCTCTCCTAATGAAAAAAAAATCTCATCTGTAAAATTTGGTTCTGCTATTAAAGTGGGCATCCAGTTGAAAGTAAACTGGCTTATTAAAGCACTTCATAGACTCAACATTAAATATTGCCACCTCAGCAAGATAAAATTTGAATATCAATATTAGTCAAGGTTGTCACGTGTCATGTAAACTATAAATTTCTAACCCACTGAAGCAAGTAATAGGTATGCAATTCATAGCCCGGTGGAAGGATTTGATGAAACCCAGAGCTATTTTTGTTATCAGATGAGTGAGTATTCTAAATGTTTTTCCTAAGGACAAAATGTGCTCCCCTGTAACGGGATAAGAGCCACTCTAAAATGAGAAGTCGATCTCACTTGGATGCATTTTATTGGAAAACACTCACCAGGGGTCAATTCCTGCTCCAGCTGGTTAGAGAACTAAGCAGACCGTGATATGTCATCACCAGATTCCATTCAAGGATTAATGGCTCCAAAGTACAAGATGCCTCTCTAAGTCTTCCTGTAATATTACACCCAAGAGTGACTTTTTCCACCATTCCAGTCCCCTTTGCACACCGAGGGTCAGAGGGTGGCTTTTCACAAGTCTCAGAAGGACAGGCACATGGATAATCCAGTACATGTTCTAAATCGTCACTCTTGGTTCAGGCCAAGTCATAGCGCTCATGGGACCGGCCAAAACAGAAGCTCGCTGCCTTTGGAGCTGGTTGGGTAGCAAGAGATGGAATTTATTTAGAGCTGTCTTTCACCACAAGTGAGGCTGCAACATCCCTGAAAAGATATTGTCTGATTCTGCTACTAATTAGGCTCAAATGACCTTGAAAGGCTCAGGGATTTCTGTAATTCCTCCATTCCATATATAAAGGGCTGCAACAATGAGATTGTAAGACAGTGCCTGTGGCCTTCACAAAACAGAGCCAAGGAGTCAGGAGCAGAGCTGTGAAACTTGACCTACTTTGCACTACAGCAGGATATCAGCTCACCTGCAAATTCATCTTTAAGGTACAGTGTGTTGAGCTTGTGTTGTCAGATGTGGGAACAGCTCACATTTGGAGCTGGGAATTGAGATACAATCTTTTTTTTTTTAAGATTTTATTTATTTATTTGACAGAGACAGCCAGCGAGAGAGGGAACGCAAGCAGGGGGAGTGGGAGAGGAAGAAGCAGGCTCCTAGCAGAGGAGCCTGATGTGGGGCTCGATCCCAGAACGCTGGGATCACGCACTGAGCCGAAGGCAGATGCTTAACAACTGCACCACCCAGGCGCCCCTGAGATACAATCCTTATACTTTTGTCCTATGTTGGCCACTTGGGCTCATTTTCTCCCCACTTTGCACTGGTTTGAGAATAAGTTTAGACAGAGGCTTTCCATCTCTGATTTCTGCATGTCAACAATGCATAGATTTCAAGTTAAAGAGTATGAAAAAAAATTAGTGTCGATCTCACTGAGCAAGGCTCTCTTAAGATTAAATAAAATACAGAATATATCTCATATTGATTGATGGGTAACTTCATATTGATGGAAACATTCACTGTAGTTCCCCAAACTATGGAGGCTTCTTGGAAAACTGACAGTCAGGAAGGTTAATCTTTAATTTGGGGTTGTTACTTGACTGAGTAACCTGACACTGAAGAAATTAAACTGGAGAATTTTCTTTTGTTTTATTTTCTGTGATTGGCCATTGTGTGGTCCCTAGTTATACAGACGTAAGTACATGAGTCTCACGCAAAGTCAAGGTTTAATAAATGTTATTTGATTATAGTAATATTTATTTAAGAGGGAGTTATTCTTGAAGTGAAAATTAATCTGTAAAGTAAATTTAATAATTGTCATTGGGATTTTGACTTATCAAATTGGAAATGAGTTACTGCAAATAAAACTAATCCTCTCAATACATATAAACTCTAGTTAAAAAAACAAACACATTTTGCTATGGGGGATGCAGAGAAATAGAGCTGCTCATTTATCAGAGAATAGCCCACTTTTGCTAAAGGCCTAATTACTGGTATTTGTCCTTTCCTTATGTGCAAGGCAGCTAGATTTCTCATTTGGGGCGAAGAAACTGAAATACAAACCCCTGTAATGTTGAAAACACAGATTATTCCCTTGACCTTGATGCTGATGGATTTCCCAGACTATTAGAGCTGGAGGGAAACTCAATGAACCTCAGTTCACAGATGAGGAGAATGAAGTGGAATTTATTCAGAGCTGTCTCTCACAAGTGAGGCTGCAATGTCCCGGAAAAGATACTGTCTGATTCTGCCATTAATTAGGCTCAAATGACCTTGAGATTGTAGGACAGTGCAAATCTTTGCCAAAATCTAAAAAAGAAACATTTTAAACAGGAAATGACACTCATAAAATTAAAAAAAATTTTTGAATATATAGATAAATAACTATATGTTAGTAATAATATGATTGAAATAGCTATAAGCCAAATATCATCCAAAGAAAATAGGAGAAATAGAATTATAGCTGGCCCTTTCAGAATATCCACAGTTAGAACTTTGAGCATTTCTTTTTACTTATCTCAAACTATGTATCTTTCCTATTAACACAAGCATGCAATAAAACTGGTTAAAATTTATATTTGTTTAAACGATGAATTCTTTTTACGTGTTAAGCATAATTTAATTAAAAGACATACTGTCTGTAAATCAGTATACCATGATTGTTTATTCATTAATTCAACAAATTTAAGTGCCAACTACTTTCTTTTTTTTTTACATTTTTTATTTAAATTTGATTAATTAACATATGGTGTATTATTGGTTTCAGAGGTACAGGCCTGTGATTCATCAGTCTTATATAATACCAAGTGCTCATTACATCACGTGCCTTCCTTGACATCCATCACCGAGTTAACCCATCCCTCCATCCCTCTCCCCTCCAGCAATGTTCAGTTTGTTGAGTCTCTTACAGTTTGTCTCACTCTCTGGTTTCGTCTTGTTTTATTTTTTCCTCTCTTCCCCTATGATCCTCTGTTTTGTTTCTTAAATTCCACATATCAGTGAGATCATATGATAATTGTCTTTCTCTGATTGACTTATTTCGCTTAGCATAATACCCTCTAGTTCCATCCACATCATTGCAAGTAAGCGCCAACTACTTTAATGAGGTGGCACATTCAAGTATGTTCTCCTGAGTACAGGACCAGAGACTGTGCTTGTGCCTTTTCACTAAGAGCTGAATACATTGGTCTTTTTTGCCCTCGTGGAGGCTGGAAGTACTTCTTTAGCAGAGGGTCTCTATGTGCATAAACATTCCAACACTCATGTAACTGCAGAGGGCAATATTATACACTCAACATTTAATGCAATTATACTTCTAGGAGTTTATGCTCCTGATACACTTGTATATATGAGCAAAATGTATGACTCGCTGTAATTTTTTGTTAATAGACCCAGACAGGAATTAACTTAAATGTCCATCAATATGAGAATGATTAAATAAATGATGGCATATCCCAAAAAAATGGGGACCATAAAAAACAATGTGGGCTGGTGAGGAAATATCTTCTTACATGAAAAAAGCAAAATGCAGAACAACATATATAGTATTGTCCTACTTGCAAAAAAGAAAATGTTATATACACATATGTATGTGTACACATGCTTTCATGAAAGTGGAAATATCATCATTAATAGCGGATATCTTCAGGAAATAAACCCAGCAGCAATGGGGAAGGAGGAGAAAGACTTTTAGTTTTGTATACTTCAGTACTTTTAAAGTGTTCTGCTGTGCACATACCATATTCACTTTTTTAAATGTAGTTTTAAAAGACCATCTCTGATGATAATGTAAAACTTTGTAACCCATTGGCCAAATTATTTGGGAGATTTTCTGTTGAGAAAGATTGACTAAATTATGGCATACAGTAATTATCATATGCACCCTCAAATATATGGACCATCACAACAAAGGAAACAAAGGAAAAACACTGTCCTATAATATTCAGAGAGAAAAAGGAAAGTGAATGTTCCTCTAAGTCTCCATATTTCTCCTCTCAAGTGTCTTATTTTCTTCAATACCACCACCAACTGTGCCAGTTATTTGCTGTCCTTTGTCAGCCCTATTCACTGTTCCTTCCTCCCAGTCCAACCTTCCTGCTGAATTTGTGCATTTCAACACAGCTGCCTCTCACACCTCTTGAGTTTCTAAGGAATTATGCTTTATTGATCACAACGATCCAGTTTATTTAGAAAGCACATCCTGTGAGACAGAAATTAGGAAGAACACCATCATGACTATTCTCACTCATCAGGGCAATAGAGATGATTAAAGAGGATTTGTTCCAGACATCCCATTTGCTACAAGGAAAAAAAAGTTTCTGGAAACAATGATTTGGGGAAGTTGGAATCTGGTTAAAGCCTACTCTTTTTAAAAAGATACACAGTCGATTTTCTAGTTCAGAAAAAAAATAACAATGAATAGTAGTGACAGTCAGGCACTGGGCTGGGATTTTGGTAAAGGTGGGGAGGAGAGAAACAATATTTTAGCCAAATTTTGTATTTTAGCCAACTTACCTTTCAAAGTTTTTAATAGGAATAGAATATAAATTTGCTAAAGAAGTTATCATTTTTAGCTCAAAATTCTTTGGAGATTTTTAAAAAATATTTTTATTTATTTACTTGAGAGAAAGAGGGAGAGAGACAGCGTGCTTTCATGCGTGCACAAGGGGGGGAGGGGCAGAGGAAGAAGCAGACTCCCTGCTCAGCAAGAGCCTGACAGGGCGCTCAAACCCAGGGCCCAGGGATCACGACCTGAGCCAAAGGCAGGCACAACTGACTGAGTCACCCAGGTACCCCTCTTTGGAGATTTTTAATTGACCAGATCAGTGGTGTCAACACAAAATATCATAGGTGTTTTGTCTATTGGACAAGCAAATCCAAAATGCACTGTGTGAAGGGCACCAAATGAAGAAGTGTCCCTGCTCCAGAGTAGTTTAGAGTCCAGTTAATGGGACACGGGTATGGAGACCTAGCTCCTACTCCTACCTCAGCCGGTGTGGAAGCTCTTCATGCTTCAGAAGAGTTGGGAAGACGCAGACCCAGGGTCTTCTCTGTGCATGGCAGGATGGTTTTACTAGCCTCTCAGTTCCCTCCCAGCCCCAATTAGGTGGAGATCAAATGGAACAACCAGGAGGTGACCAATATAAACCTGTAGTGGTTAGCAGTGACCTAGGAGGTGGAGGAGGCTAAATTCTGTTCGCTTTTGCTTTACGATGTTTCATTTTAACTTTACACGTGCCCAGTGTATGTTGGTCCTGGAATCTAAGACATAGCTACGTGGTTCATGAGGAATTCAGGTTTTCCCCTCCAGCACCTACTATAGGTTTCAAAGACTGGTGACCAAAAGACCAAATCCACCACCAGACAAGCTCTGGTGTTTCATACAATACTTTAAAACGTCTTAAATTAATTATTAACATTTTAAAATAAGGAGGTTATACATATTTTTTAAAATTAGGGTTTCCAGCTTCTCTTGGAAAATGAATATCTGGTAACACTGAACAGTGCTCCACTGGCAATAGTCAGTTGGAGCTGACTGGCTGTGTCTCCTTCAAATGGACCATATGTTCTAGAATTTGCCACAGAGCCTTCTAAACACACCTAGACCAATAATAATAATAATAAATAATAATAAAATAAACACATCTAGACCACACAGGCTTCTGAATCTGTGGCCTTTGATTTGTAGGTAATCAACATTATGTATATAAATTAGACAACCCAGAATTTTGTTAAGCATTTACTGTGTCAAGTGCTAAATATTTACCACAGCAGCCTTTTCAGTTGAAAACTCATTAACCCTGTGAAAGTACATATAATTTCATCTTACAGATGGGAAAACAGAGACTTAGTTCTGTTATTGGGCAAGTAACTTGCCCATGTGGGGTATAGAGGTCTCCTACCTCCTAGTCCAGGGCTCTTTCCTTGATACAGGCAGGGCTCTGCTCCATGACACTCTCGGCTCCAGAGCAGGATATCTCTGTGTGCATTGAAAACATTCCTCAGCAAGAGAATAGCCCATAATTCACAACTGCCGATAGTGTCAGATGTATCCTTTTGTGTAAAGACTATTTTCTAACTTTTTATTTTGAAGTCATTTTGGATTTAGACAGAGTCGCAAACCTGTCACCTGGTTTACTCCAATGATAACATCGTACATAACCAAAGATACATAACAGAACTCCGAAATTAACATTCATATAATAAAATTAACTGCAGACTTTATTTGGATCCACTAACATCTTTTTTTTTTTCCTGTTCCAGGATCCAATCCAAGATACTACATTGCATTTAGGTAGTGTATATATATCATATATTTATCATGTCTCCTTTGTCTCCAATATTCACATAATTTTTCAGTGTTTCCTTGTCTTTTGTGACCTTGACACTTTTAATGAATATTTTGTAGAATGTTCTCAAATTTGAATTTATCTACAGTTTTCTTATAAATAGATAATTTTATGGTGTTAGAGGAGGTATATTACAGAGGCAATGTGCCCCTCTATCAAACTATATTGGGGGCATATAATATCAACGTTGCTCATTACCAGTGATATGAGCCTTCATCACATGGGTAGAGTGGTGCTTTTTTCTCCCCCGTGAAGTTATTATTTTCACGTCAGTCAGTCACCAAGTCATCCCAGATGCAAAGAGAGGGGGATTCAACCCTACCTGTGATCATATGTTAAAAACACAAGAGTTAGTAAATTTGGGGAGGGATATTTTTGAGGCTGTACAAATATACTGTTTATCCTTAAAGTTTCATCACTAATTTTATTATTCATCAATGGATCCTGCCTATTGCGATTATTGCTGGGGTGTTTTCATGGTGATTTTCTATTTCCCTCTATCCTTCTATATTTACTCATCAGAATTCTTCTGGAAGAAATAGTTGTCCCTTCACCCTCATTAATTTTTTAAAATAATTTATATCAGTTTGGATTCATTCTTTGGGTTGTAATTAATAATCAGGTTATGTATTTTGTTGCTTTGTGATTGCAAGCTCTTTCAAGTTGGCTCCTCTGTCTTTTTGCAATGCCCCCCATGTATTTTTCACTTTTTTTGCTTTTTGGCATAACAAAATGCCCAGTGCCCACCCCACTGTCACTACAGTGCAGTAGCTTCACTCCTATATGACGCCTGCCTGGCCACTGAGAGTATCTAAATTCATGACTTTTTCTGAAGAGTCACAGCCAAAGGTCGCAGCCCCCAAAGTGCTTCCTAACCCAAAGGGAACAGGAAGCAGAACCAACATGTATCAGATTCTTTGGAGCCTGCCCTGATTTCCTTTGGGCTCACCCGGATTTAATTTATTCCTTTAGTGTATAGACACCACCCTGTTTTCTTCTGTTTCTCTTAAACTAGCTCATAATTATGCAACTATGGTGACTGCTAGAATAAATCTTCCTTCCATACCTTCATCCCAAATGGGGCGGATGTGAAATGACAGGATGATGTGAGTAGTCTTTGTACCTGCCTAGGCTTCTTTTTTTTAATGAAAAATTATTTAGAAAAATGTTAATTCTAAATTTCAAGAAAAGAAAGAAATTCCAGTGAGTACCTATGTAACCAAACCATCCTTTCTCTGAATACGGAATATCTAATATGAACTAAAATGTTTAGGAGCATCGTGTAATAAAGGAACGTGTGAATAAGTCATGCATTACTTTTGGTCTACTTAAGTTGCAAGTTTGCAAACTTGCTTGTTCTAAGCAAGCACTATTTTCTTATGTAACATTTATATAGGTAGAGTCACATGAGGAAAATGAGAAAACTTAGGACACCTCGGCAGCTTGAACTAAATCCGTAGGAAACCTAATTGCTATAGGGGAACACACATCTATACTCTAGTTCTATGAATGCTGCTATATATTTTTAACAACCCCTTTAACATCAAATGACTAAGAATTTATTAGAATTCTGTGCACTGAATCCATTAGCCTGGGGGAGAAAATAAGTGGGAAATACGCTCTTAAAAGATGGAGCATTTGCTATCTCCAGGCTGGAGCTTCAGAACTCAAGTAAGGCTTAGAGAAAACCTGGAGAGGCTTTCTAGGGCACGACACCTCCTGAGACTGCAGAAGGCCAATAGGTTTGAGCACGTTCCCTACTCAGAAAGTGCGAAAGTCACCCTCCAGACTTTTGCTCAGCATCTGAGATACTTCAGAAAGGCTGTTGGCAATTCCAGGCCAGCTTTCTTTAGAAAAAAATTAACTTGGCAAGGGTCACTTAATTTAATTTAATGAAGAATAACTAAGAACCTATTATATGTTTCAAGATATCAAAAACAATAGCAAAACAGTAAGGCCCAAGTCCTTCCCCATCTCCAGTCAGGGCCAAAGCTCTTCTCTGAGCAGGTGCTCACCAACAGTCAGAGAAAGATCTTTTCCGCTGTCCTTCGCATCTACCTGCCTTCCACAGACACTAAGACCGGGAAAATGAGCAATGTTCACTTAAGAAGTGAACATTTTTGAGTATTAAATGTGCACTTTCATGGGACACACACACATGCCACACAAGGTTGCTCTGGATGTGGCCATTTCCAGATATGGCGACCATTTCTTGTGATGAGAATCTCAGAACCAAGAGTATCCATTTTGAAAATGGACAGACCTAGGTTCAAATTCCACCATCCCATGTTCAGCTATGAGGATATAGGCAAATTCTATTTCTCAGTTGACTCATCTGAACAATGAGTGTAGAATCACCCAGCTCCCCGAGTTGTAGGAAGGATCAAATACAAGTGTGCATAGAAGGCCTATCACATATTATGTGCTCAATAAATGGCAAAGGTGATTGTTATTCTGCGAGGAAAGATGGAAAGAGCATAACATCTATTGATTACCTATTTGCCATATATTGTACTTAGAGCTTCTGCACGTACATTTCATTTTGTATACATACACACACAACTGTGGAGTGACTGTTAAGGATCATTTCTTTAGGTTAAAATCATAAGTATCATACAAATATAAAATGAATATGAATCAAATATTTTATTTAACTTATGAGAAAACTAGTAAGATATTACAACTAATTCAAAAAGAATAATAAAAACAACACATATGTAGGCCATCACAAACACTAAGTGAATTTAGAAGTAGATTAAAATTGCTTGGTATCCACACAGCTATCAGTTGCATTCCCTTAGACAAAATTTATTTGAATCTCTATGTTCAAGAATCATTTGCATTACCATATTTTTTCTATAATTTCAGAGTTATAAAGTAGCTCAAAGACAATAAAATGGGCAGGCCCCTGTAGAATCAGATAGTCTGTAAGGGTTATTAGACATCCTTTTTATTTTTGTTCATTTCAATTTTTTTACTATATTTTCTGACAGAACCATTATTATTCCCATTTGCAGGCGAGGAAACAAAATCATGGTGACTGTGTAATTTGTCTACAGTCAACAAAAGTGTAAATGGCAAGGGCTGGATTCAAATTCACCTTTCATCACTCCAAAATTAGAGTGGCTTTATTTGAAAACTGGGATTTTTTTTTCTTCTGTTTTTCAGGGGATGAATAATCAATATATCCGTCGGGAAGTCTTCTGCTGTGAAACTTGTCATGAGCTCAAAAGCTTCTGGGAAAAAGAAATTAGCAAACAGACTTGTTACAGGGAACTGGAAGAAGATCGTCAGGGAAGGAGCGCCCTGAGAAAGTATGTGGATTATTTCTCTACTATTTTTAAATTAGATTTCTGTAGAAATATACCAGATGTGAAGATGGGAGACTGAATTATTTTCATTATCACTGTTCTAAAAATGCAAATATCCAATATGGTATGGTGAAGTCAGTGAAGCCATGAGAAGAAAGGAAAACAAGACCTGGAAGAAGCTTCTTATATTCACAGGTCTTAGAGAAAGGGTCACCACATACCATGCAGAGCCACAGAGGAAGCACCAGGTCTTGCCCAGGTGTCAAAAGACAGAAGCATGGTGAAAATCTAAGCCAGACCTTTTATTGGAGTTTCTGAACAAAAGGCAAGGCAGAGTAAACAGTTTAGAATTCACTAATTTGAATAATCCCAGAGGGCTTTGAGCTACAGATGTAGTTCCTAGTTGTCTGGTACCTAGCTCTGGGGCCATTTAAGGAAGGGGAAATATGGCTTCATGGGCGAGAATTAGAGGTGGTTGCATCCCAGAGTCAGGATTGGTTGACATGCTCACAGCAAGCCTTTTGATATCTCTAAGAAAAGGCTAGTCCTTTCCATGGCCAGCAAGCTTCTTAAGATGTCAAAACATCATAAAGTACAGAAAATTCAAGACATGATTAATTCATCTACTCATTCAGACTTACCACCACCCATACCAGGGTTTTTCAACCTAGCACTATTGACATTTAGGGCCATATAATTCTTTAGGGGCAGGGGGCTGTCCTGTGCTTTGTAAGATGTTTAGCAGCATCCCTCAAAATGGTACAGTCCAGTAGGACACCCCTACCCATGTGAGAACAAAAATATTTGCTGACATTACCAACTATCCCCTGGATGGCAAATTCACCCCTTATTGAGAACTAATGACTTATAGATAAGGATGAGTCTTTTTATGTATAAATAAAAGTGAGGTTCTATTATTTGTATCTTGATAAACCGAAGAATTTTTTTCCTCACCTCTCCTCTGTTGCAATCCCCAGCACATGAGGTACACTAAATTTCAAGGTTAGGTCAACAGATATATGTAAGCATAAAAGATCTCACATCTGGGATGACATATATTAATATTCTTGGGGGAAGGAAAATGTGGTCTTCCTCTCTTTGACAAGTAAACGTGATATTCTTGCCAAAGGAATCTACCGAAGGGAAACATACACTTATGTGAGGTCACATGTGACCACATCACTCTGAATAAAAGAGCCAGCACCTGCCCTCACACATGCAGAGCTTTGGAACAGACAGATCAACTCACCTTTTCAGAAACTATCTGGGTTCTTTCTCCCTAAAATGGGAACAGCCCAGCCAGGCTGTCTGTTTTGCTAAGATGCCGACTCACTGTGGAGGGGCAGCTGAGTATTCTGCTAGTCACAAGGCACTATGCCTCCATGTTTCTGATTATGCTGAGCTGAAAACGTGTAATTCGCGTGTGTTGAACCAACATTAACTTCTAAAAACCTTTATTAGCTCTGGAGGGGAAATAGTTTCTCTCCATAGCCGAAGAAGAGCTCTGCCACCATTCCAGCTACATTCCTGTTTAACCAGCAAGCAAAATCAGGCTTTTTTACGTGCAGAAGAGTCACATATTAGAGCATCCAGTCCTGGTGGTTCCAGGGGAGTGAGGAAAGTCAGTTGTGTGGTTCCCGCCTTCTTTCACACTCCAAGTCTTGGCCCACAAACCCACTGGGAGTCAAATCCCAGGATGAACTCTTTGTACATCTTCCTTTCCAGAACTCTCAAGATACAGAATGAAAAACGTAATTTGTAATATCATTTTATTTTTATCAAACTATACACAGTCTATCTGTATATATAAGAAAAGAAAATACTCTAAGATACTAAGAACAGTTATTTTTGACTGGTGGAATGGCAGATTTTGTGTGTATAAGTCCTCCTGGTTTTTCCAAAGCTTCTACAAGGATGCTCTGCTGTTTTGTAATTAGACAAAATAAAGTTATGAAAAAGACAGCCAACTGCAAATGGTACATAGAACAAATGCATTCACAAAAAATCAAACAATTTTTTTAAATTTTAAAATAGATTAAACAAATAATTCTCCAGATTCCCATGTGCCCCAGAAATGACCCCTTCTACGTTGGGGCACTTTTCTCTCTTCTATAACCAAGAGAACGAATCTTCAAGATGTGCTCATCATGAAACATTTCATCATTGTGTCCCACAAATAAATGTTTAAAGATGTGAACAGAGCCTCTGCACTGAAAATCTTCAAGAGCAGGGGAATAGAGGCAGCTTGCTGTGGTTCCCCCCTCTGTTCTGGAGTCTCACTTACCAGAGCTGTTTCCCTTATCAACTATGCATAAAAAACCCAAAGCCTTTCTTATTTTGGCAAACACTGAATGAAAACCTAATGGTTTTGTTACTATTTCTGCTAAATATCCCAGATTTATTTTCACACCAAAACCGGAAAGTTGGAATATTTGTTTAAATCCTGATGATCTGAACAAACAGTTCGAAACAGAATAATAGTGTACCTTCCAATACACTTGCAGATCAGTGAATGTCATAAACCTGAACTTCCCTATTCTAGTGCTGTGGCCTATACCTCCCCATACTCCACCATGATAAGCACACTCTCCCAACATACATACATAATACTCACTGTCTTTTTTATTCTACTCTCCACTTACAAAAGGCAAATTCAAGCCACTGTGCAATACAGAAATGTTCTAAGTGAATGCTAGAAGACAAAAACCTTAAAATTTTCCACCAACCCCTTTGCTGATAGAACAAAATCAATATTGCTTTATGTTCTTCTCTGCTGGTCCAACGAGCAAGCCTTGTGCCAGAGCTGGGTAGAGTGGAAACAGGTGTTTTGCCATGGATATGCTTGTTAGCACCCTCCTGTAGGCTCACTGATAGAGGAATTCAGCCAGAGCTGCAGAGCATCTATTTACCCCGGTAACTGGTGTACCTGGCAGAGGCCTTGTGAGATCATGAAGAAAGGTGAGTGACCCCAGAACTAGAAACCTCTTACTTTCTCTGCGTGTGGCCAGAAAGAAGCAACACAACTGGCATAGGGTTGGTCGATAGAGAAGCTGAAAAATGCTTGCAAATAACTAATGGAGACAATTTGAGAATAGTCAGATGCAGTGTAGGTATGATGACCAAACCTCCTGGTTTTGCAGACAGTCCAGGTATACACCTATCATTTTGTTATAATTACAGATTATAATTTTCCCTTTTATTTTAAAAGTATTTCAGTTTAGATGATAAATTATATGAACACCTATGTCTAAATGATCAGCTTGTAACTGTAACTGAGAAACTGTGCAGTGCATATATATATATATATATATATATATATATATATATAGTGGTTTAGTATAAGAATAGTCTTCAAAATACCTCTTCAGAATTTAGCAGAATTCACAGCATCAGGTAGACATAAAATCTGGTGGACTTGAGTGGGAAAAGGGGTTTATCAAGCCTCACCACAAGACCACTCACCTCCCTCTGCTTGATTCCTGCTTATCAGCTGTGTCAGTCAGGATGCTTTCAGCTGCAGGTAACAAAATATCCAACTCATAATCTCCTAGCTAGATGAAATCATTGTTTCAAACTTGTTATAAAATAAGATTTAGTCTAAAAAGAACACCAGTGAGAAAAAAAATTAGATTTTTCATTAAACTGAGGATGGGGAATGTGATTAGTAAACTGACTTGGTCAGATCATTAGGCCAGGGCTGTCAGCCTGTGTTGGTTGTTGGAGCTCTGCCCCACCATCAGGCCAGGGAGCTGTAGGTCACAAAGAAACCAGGATCAGGCCCATCTCTCTTTACTAAGGAAAAACTACTATAAAGGCGTGTCTGTTATTTTACTGGAATAGAAGCAGCAACATCATTGTCTGACCTTTCGTATTCAAACAGAAGTACAGAGATTGTAACGGAGTACCAAGATCTGGACTGGGAGATCAAGAACTCAATAAACTATAAACTCTTTGATGACAGGGATTATTTTAGTAAAATATTTTTTACTAAATTTTACTCTTCTTTACATATGGTAGAAACCACAGAAGTGCTCTATTCAGAGCTCCTTCAAGACAGCTAGCCATGGGGCACATAACTGACTGAGAACTCTAGCTGCCACCCTTCTGGATCCACCACTGAGCTTGAGCTGAAGCCACACTTAACCCTGACAGCTCCTAGCCCATGACTGAGCATGGCAGAGGAAACTAGTTCTGGGCAGTTCCTGCATGACAGAGTTCCTCTGCTGGGCAACTTGCCCAGGGCCTCCCCATCAACCCAGCCCAAGCTTTTTTAGAACTATGCTGTGGGGTGGAGCTCTTCCTACCCACATTTTTCCCCCTCCCTCTCCTTCCACAGTGATCAGGCCAGCATGGAAGTCTGAAGGCTGTCCTGACCACTTCGGTTCACTCTCCACCTTTATTTTTCATGGGTGATTCCTGCAAGTCTGCTTCTTGTAGGATCCAAACTGACACATATATTTATGTGCCTCGCACATGATTAAAAAAATCTAATTTTGTGCCCAACTGCTCATCATAGGTTCCCAGTTAGGACATTACTATTCTAGTTTAAGAATCTCAGAAAAAACATCATGCGTTCTAGTCAAACCCCATACTTATCAGGGAGAATCTGTGTTCCTATATGTTAACTACAACTCCTCCAAAAATTAGATGAATCTAGAATAATAAATAGTAAATATTGTTTGGTCTCCATGTGAAAAGTGAGGTCAATATTTGTAGGCATAAGGGAAAATGTTATCTTCAAGCTTCAAATGCCGGTTGTATTCCTCTCTATTGTATCTCAGTCTGCACACCAATTTTTAAGCATTACCTTTCTCATATTGACCTTCTTTACCACATAATAAAAGGTGTGTATATGCACTTATATTCACCAGTTTACTGAGAACCCAAGATAAATGGAAGCAACACAATGATAAATAATGTTGATCAGAAAGGGGCAGCAAACAGCCTAAATATTCAGAAAACAAGATTTAAAGAAAACTTGGGTAGATAGAGTCCTGAATCCTTCACCATCTGGCAATAAATAGTGTTATAGCCATTATAAAAAGTGGATAAATGTGTCATGAACCCCAGATTCCTAAACTCTGTTCCTAGAATAAATTCATCGTTTCAAATGTGTTAATTTGGTGAGAAGCAAAGGGCAAGATTGGGTGGGTATGAGATTTATTGGGGGAAACACCTGTCAGACAAAAATAGGGAGGAAGTTGCGGTGTGCTAATAAATGTTTAAAAACTGGCTCTCTGTGCAGAAAATGTACATGTGTGTATACACATGGAAGTTTATCATAAATTTCACAGGTATAAAGGATGTGTAGCACAAAATTTACAAATATTAAGAAAATATACAATGCTCTTTATTATAAATTCCATATAGCTAACTGATTTTCATAGTATGCTTTTATTGGTTTTTGCCACCCTTTTTCATCCATAGCCAACCTATATAGTTGCAATTCAACCATGATTTGACAAAATCGGACAATGAACACTTAATTACTATTAATTTAACAAGTAAGTCAGATCAAGGATAGTTTTCTAGCCCTGGAAGAATATTTACACAATCTATCTGTATGCATGTATTTATTTGTTTGATATTTGCAATGTCATAGCTATAAACACAGCACGCTCCTAAATTTAATCAGCATTATTAAAATTGTCTCCATCACTTTAAAAGTCTAAATGAGGGGGGTCATGTGGTCTCTGTTGCAACTACTCAACTCTGTCATTGTTGTATGAAAGCAGCTGTAGACAATATGTAAACAAAGGGGCAGCACTGTATTTCAGTGAAACTTTATTTACATACACGGGCAGCTGGCCAGATTTGGCCTGAGGGCCAGTCCTTTGTCCAGACAATGAACAAAACAATAAACCAGGCCATGATTTGTAGTGTTTGCCAACATCCATGTTGTAAATGGTCTATTTCAAGCTACCGATGTGACATCAATGAAGATGAGCTGAGAAGGCAGTGGCATCCCATCATATAATAATTTCACCATATACATGTAATAGGCCTAAATAACCTGAAGATCATAGATTATTGTAAAATGCAGTAAAATAACTAGAAACTGATGACTTTCACATAGTTATGACTGTTTTAATATAATTAAGAATTAATATAACTAATATAACATTAAATTAATAATCTTAATAAATTTAATAGATTAAAATTAATATAATTTAATTGTAATTTTATAATTTACTCTTAATAATGTTTATATTTAATAATCAGCTTACGAAATCCCTAAAAAATTAATAATTGTCCTCACAAACTAATAGCACCCCACTCGGAAGAGCCAGAGAAGTTAAGGAGAGTCATCAGACTGTGATAGAGGTCTGACCTCCATGAAAGAGAAAGGGAAGGAAGTGGAGCTGGGTTAGGCAGCAGAATAAGCCTAATAAAGTTTTGGCCAGACTAATGGGAAGTCCTTGAGTCATAGGCAACTGTTTGAAGAAGTTCTGCACCTTGCAGAGAGAGGCCTGCATTAGTACCTCTGGTGTGCTCAGTCACTGGCTGAGACGATAGCCCAAGAAAGGTTTGGTCTTGGTGCAAATGCTTGGGGCAGGTGTAGACGGGAAGTAGTTGCAGATGCGAAGTTAGCTATGCTCCCCACAGCAGCATCTCTGAGTGGCACGTTTTCACGCCCACTATTTCCAGGAAAAGTTAAAGCCCCTTTAATTAGTGAATGAGTTCACATTATATTAAGAAGTTCATCAAGTTCCATGAAATACACAGGAATTTCTTTAAAAACAGTCATTAGTGAACTTTAAAAGATCTCAATCACAAAAGTCATGTGCGTGGTTTAGTTAAAGACCCTTTTAGAGATCCTTAATAAAGGGAGATTGTGGGCCTGGAGGTTGGTTACAAGTTAAAATACAAGATGCATACTTAATAAGCATAATGAAGAAACACAGCTTCTGAAAATTACTAATAGGTGGGTATCAACAGAAGGTCATATAAGCTCAATAAATCATCACTTCCTAAGTAAAGTGTGCAAAGAGCTGTGAAGCTGCTGCCTGCTTATCGGAGAGCAGCCATTCCATGTTTTATCTCACCTTTCAAACAAGCAAACTGTTATTTTTATGTCCGTCACTTTAACTTGAGGTAGAATAAGGATATAACCAATGTCTTAACATTATTCCCCATATCCCTAATTCTTCTCTCAATATTTCAACTTTCAATCCTTGGTTGCTAATATGCTCAAGCATTAAGCTAAGTTAAGTTACCTAACAACAGGTGGACACTCCAGATTCTTTACATTCTTTCCTGGGCCTATAATTGAGCAGAGTTTTAAGTGAGAAGCTTCCAGGAGCTGAACAGTAATAGGTGCCTAAAGGCTTCAAAATATTTATAATAACTTACTTGCTTCTAGGAATCTTTCCAAGGAAAATAGATGGGTATGTGAAAAAAGTATTAAGTATTATTACACTCATTTTACGGTTATTTATGAGTGAAAAATTAAGGTTGAATCCAACTTTTAAATCCTTTTTGCTATATTCTGATTTTCCTGCAGTAAGCATGCATTACTCTGCTTTAGCAATGTTATGAACTGAGTTGTATCCCCTCAAATTCATGTTAAAGTCCTAACCCCCAGTACCTCAGAGTGTGACTGTATTCGGTTATAGGGCCTTTAAAAGAGTGAGACCTTTAGTGTGGGCGTAATCCAATCTGATTGATGTCCTAAGAAGAGGAGATTAGGGTGCACAAAGGGACACCAGGAATGCACACACACCCAGAGGAAAGGTCACATGAGAATGAAGCAAGAAGGCCATCTGCCAGCAAAGGAGAGAGGCATTGGGAGAAACCAAATCTACTGACACCTTGGTCTAGGACTTCCAGCCTCCAGAGCTATGAGAAAATTAATTTCTGTTGTTTAACCCCCCAGTCTGTGTACTTTGTTATGGCGGCTCTAGAGAACTAATAACATTACCCAGTCTTTTCATTTTGGTTATTTTTATATTTATGAAATGAACACATACGCTGAGTATGAAATGCTCATATATTAGAAGTGAGTATCCTTCTTACTTAGGCTCCTAGACCAGCTCTCCAGGGAAAGCTGACATCAAGTTCCCTGTGTATCTTTCTCCAAAGCTTCAATTTGAATAAGCAAATAAATATGTGTGCTATATTTTTATGCAAAATGAGACTACACTATCTTCACTAATCTGCACCTTGTTTTAACTTACCCAGAAGTTTTTCTATATAAGCACATTCAGTTCTTCTTTAATGTTTTCCATTATAATGATGTTAACAGTTGATTTAACCAATCACATCAAAGAACACTTAGGTTGTTTTTCATTTTCTGGCTTCACAAACAATGTTGTAATAAGAATACTTGCACATACATTTTTGCATAGTGGATAAGAATTATGGAATAAGTTCATAAAAATGAAAATATTAAGTCAAAAGATGAGTTCTTTGTTGTTTAATTTTGACTTCTTGACTTCTTTTTTTTTTTAAGATTTTATTTATTTATTTGACAGAGATAGAGACAGCCAGCGAGAGAGGGAACACAGCAGGGGAGTGGGAGAGGAAGAAGCAGGCTCCTAGTGGAGGAGCCTGATGTGGGGCTCAATCCCATAACGCTGGGATCACGCCCTGAGCCGAAGGCAGACGCTTAACCGCTGTGCCACCCAGGCGCCCCTGACTTCTTGACTTCTTGTCTTCCAAAGATGTTGTATTGATTTAAACTCCCACCCTGAATATGGGAGTGCCGATTTCCATAGTTGCTCACACTGCGTGTTGTCAAACTCTTAATCATTGTTAATCTGACAGGTGAAAAATGGCATCTCAGTGTTTTAAACTGAATTTAATTAATTATAAGTTTGGTTGACACCTTTTTATATGTATAGGAAACAGCTGGATTTCTTCTGGTACAGCCATTTTATATCCTCTGCCCATTTTACTATAGATTTTCTTTTTCTCAATTGATTTATAAGCACCATGCATTTCTTTTCATGTGTATATATATAGTTCTATGAGTTTTCACAGATGCTTAGAGTCATGTAATTACCACAATCAAGATATAGTATAGTTCCATCACTCTGAAAAATCCCTCATGCTGCTCCTTTGTGGTCAATTCCTCCACCAATTTCCAATCCCTGGCAACCACTCATCTGTTCTTTATCCCTATAGTTTTGCTTTTTCCAGAATTCCATAAATGAAGGATATAGTATGTAGTCTTTAAGTCTGGCTGTTTTTACTCAGCAAAATATATTTGGGATTAATTATTGTTGTGCATATCTGTTATCTATTCCTTATTGTTGCTACTATTCTGTTGTGTGGACGTATCACAGTTTGGTGATCCACTCCCCACTTGAAGGACATTTAGGTCATTTCTAGTTTTTGATGATTATGAATAAAACTGCTGTAAACATTTGCATACAGATTTCTGTAAAACATAGGTCTCCATTTCTCTTGAGTCAATACCCAGGATTAAGATTGCTTGGTCATATGATAAATGCCAAATCATTTCCCCAACTGACTATACCATTTTGCATTTTCACCACAATGTAAAAGAGCTCCAGTTACTCAGCATTCTGACCAACACTTGATTTGAGTTTTGTTGTAAGGGTTTTTAAAATTTTGTTGGGGTTTTTTGGGGGAGAAGGGATGAGGAGGGGACTTTTTTGTTGTTCTTCTTTTTTGTTTGGGTCATTCTATGAGGTTAGTGTTACCTCCTTGTAGTTTTAATTTGCATTTTCCTAGTTATGTTAAGCATTACTTTTATGTGTTTATTTGCCATCCATACAACTTCTTTGGTAAAATGTCTGTTCAAATTTTTTGCCTATTACATTGTTTTATTTCTTCACATTTAGTTTGAACTTTATATATTCTAGAAACAAGTCTCTTAACAGATATGTGCTTTGCAAATATGTTCTCCATTTATGGCTCACTTTTATTCTCTTTTACAGTGTCTCACAGAGCAAATTTTTAATTTTGATAAAGACCCAAATTTTCTTTTTTTCTGTGAATCATGCTTTTTGCATTGTATCTAAGAATTTTTTCCTAACCCAAGGGAAATAATGAAGATATTATTTAACGGTTTTGTTTTTTTTTTTCTCTAGAAGTCTTAGTCTTACATTTTATACTTAGGTTAATTTTGTATAAGATGTGGAGTATGGATTAAAGTCCTTTTTTTTTTTAAAGATTTCATCCATTTATTTGAAAGAGAGAGAGCTGAGAGCACAAGTGGTGAGAGGTGGGGTGAGAGGCAAAGGGAGAGGGAAAAACAGACTCCCCACTGAGCAGGGAGCCCCATGTGGGGCTCATCCCCAAACCCTGAGATTATGACCCAAGCTGAAGGCAGAAGGCAGATACTTAACCAACTAAGCCACTCAGGCACCTCCAAAGCCCATTTTTAAAATATGAATGTATGATGCTCCAGCACCATTTGTTTTAAAAAAAATTCCTTCCTCCACTGAGTTGCCTTTGTCTCTTGTCAACAATTAATTGACTGTATTTGAGTATATTTATCTCTGGACTCTATTCTGTTCCATTGACCTAATTGTTCCTTCACCAGTGTCATACTGTCTTGATTATGATAGCTTTATATTAAGTCACAGAATCAAATAATGAGAGTCTTCCAACTTCCTTCTTCAGAATTGTTCCTAATCTAGTTCTTTTGCCTTGCCATATAAAATCTAGAGTCAGCTTGTCGTTTTCTACCAAAAAGGTTTGCTGGGATTTTGTTTGATGCTACATTGAATCCACACATCAGTTTAGGAAGGAACAAATTTATAAAACTATATATTCATAGATTTTGCTCTTTTATCTATTGATTTTTTCTTCATTAATTTGTAAAAGCCATCTGTTTCTCTTAAAAATATTTGTTAGAAGGAAAAAAAAACAAAAACAAAACCTCAATTGGACCAGCAGATACGGAGACAAAAGCACTAACCGTTTATATTTTTCCCTCCTCAGGCTCAGAGAAGAATGGAAACAGAGACTGGAGAAAAGGCTGCAGATGCTGGACAATCCTGATGAGAAGAAAAAGCAGGCAAGCACAGTGGGCTGAGAGCTGCCTGCTTCCTCCACTTGAAAGATAACAAGCCACCAAGGGCACTCTTCTAGGAGAAAAATCTAACACCCAAGCTATGTTGATTTCCGAAGCAGGACACTCTCTATTCACTTTCCCATTTGTAAGGGATTTACATGTGGAACCTCCCCCAGTGCTAATGGGAGTCATTATCCAACTCAATCCTCTCTGTACAGGACAGAGTGACCGCCAATGTGACAGGGAAGCTCAGGTTATTTAATATAAAAAGCTCTTAGAATTAACACTCCCCAGGATTCAAAGATCCATGTAGTGTAATCTATTTCCACATTTTCTTTTCATTTTCAAATCTGAATGTTTTATCTAAGCTTATCAAGGGCGATGACCTGGATGGGAATTTGGCTTCCCTGGATCTTTTCTGGAAAAACAGAGTCAATCCTTTCTTCCTGTCCCTCTTTTTGTGAATATAGATATGCAACTACTTAAAAAAATAAGGCTATTATTATAAAAGTAATAATTTATTAACAATACACTTTGAAAATGAACTGAACTATCTTTCTCTTCTCTTCATATGAATTTTTTTTCTCATAAACGTCTTTAATTGGAAACATGAAACAAGATAATCCTTAATAAACTTGGTTGTTGTGCCCTCCCTGGAGTGTGCCCTGTGTTAACTCCTTCATGCCTGTATTGGTTAGCTCTCTGGGGCTAAAGGAAGTGTCAGCTCCAGCTGCCCCCAGACACATTCTGGATTTTACAGTCACCCTCACTGTAATCTCTTCTCAGTTCCAGAGAATGAGGACAGTGCTGGGCAGATTCTATCAGTCACAGTAACTAGGGTTCTTCTACCCACAGAATCCTCTCTGGGGGGCAGGAACAGAGAAGGGGGCCCTGAGCACCAACAAATGCAGGTGGCCAGAGGAGAGGGACCCAAGGGAGATACCCTGAGACAGTGCTGCGGAAGGCATCCATACCTCACTAACACCTTGTGGTGGCATAAACTGCTTCCCTTGGAAAACTAACAGGGCTTCTCACAGCTAAGAGAAACATGGGATGTCCAGCGGGTTGGAGAGGTGATTCCACCTCCCCCAGTTATGAGATCCAGACCCCTGCTACAGGTTCTTATCCAATTCAGATACAACATATAAGCAGTAATCTATAGCTGGGAAAATCTGAGCAAAGTTTGGAAAAAGAGGCTAGTAAGAAAACATAGTGTTAGTAAGGACAAAGAACTGTGGGAATACATATCAGGTTACCTGAAACAGAGATCGGTCAGCAAAAGCCCCCTGGGAAACTGATGTTTAAGCTGAGACCTACAAAAATGAGTAAGAGTCCATCCAAGAAAAGAAGAGGGGTCAAATATCTTTAACAGAGGAGAAGAGCACATGTAAAGAGCCGAAGAGAAGCATGTTAACTGCAGAGCAGAGGTAGGCTAGGGATCTACAAGGAGGCGAAAAACTGGGAAATGTGTGTCTGTGACACAGACGGAAGAGGGAACTGTTTTACAGGAGAGTAGGAAGAGGCCCAGGCTAAAGATTCTGGATTGATCCATAGGGGAGCAGGGAGCCACTGACATGTTTTAAGGTGGAAGAATGAACTGATTAGACTTGCATTTTTAATTTTTTTAAATTTTGTGATACACATACACACATTATATAATTTCATATAAGTGCATAAATCATTATATCATACAGGTTGGTATGCTTTTATTACATTTTTTATTAACCATTTCTCCTTGTTTTCACTGTCTTAACTTGCTTTCCCCCCTTTTTCTGTATTCCCTACCATCAGCAATCCTGTACCCCATAACCCATGTTAATAACCTGGTGTGAGTCCTCTTGTATTTTTTCCGTGTTCACATAGCCGTGTACAGACACACACACTCACCCCCACACTTACTTACACATCGACACAGACATACACAAATATACATGCACACTCACACACACTACATCTTATGGGCTTTGTGTGAATATGTTTGTGTGGTACCATTTTACAAAATGATATCATATGACACTTTTCTACATCTTGCTTTCCTCACTCAACCATTCATCATATCAATGTTAGGACAATTTAATTCTAATTCATATTTTTAATGGGATCATATTATACCCTGATGTGGTTGTTCCATAATAAAGCCAACAATTCTGTTAGAGATGGACAGTCATATAATTTTCAGGTTTTTGTCATTCAAACAATATAGTAGCAAATACTCTGATTCAAAGAGTATTTATTTACTTATTTATTTATTCTATTGGTTCTGTGCTAGAAAATAGATTCCCAGGAATTGGAAATGAGAACAAACAGTATTGCAGTTCCTACTTTTTAAATGTTACTAGAATGCTTTCCAGAAAGGTGGACAAAATTCCCATTTGGACAAGCAGTTAATAAGAGTTCACCCTTCTCTCCATATCACTGCCAGGAATAAGTGTCATAGCATCATAGCTGCTCTTCATTTTTTCTAATCTGAGGGATGACCTTACTTGGTTTCTTTGACCCTTACTGATTTGTTTGTTTGTTAGTTTAATTTTCTTGTCTGTGAATTACTTAGTCAAACTGACCACTCCTTTTTCTAAGGTTTGCCTTTCTACATCAATATGTATAAACTATTTATACATTGCAAAACCTAACCGCTGGATTATCCTTTGCATTAGGAGTCTGGAGGGCAGGGATGGCTTGCTTAAACACCCGTTATCAAGTCTGAAAACCTCGAAACTATCAAGGAAAAAGTAGACATATTTGTAAATTATGTAAATATGTAAAAATAAAAAGCTCATATGTGGTGAAAGTTACCAGAAGTAGTGGCTTTTGCAGATTTGCAAATTTAAATGATCATTCATCTGCAACTGGGAAAACAGGAGATGGCGGGAAGTTAAGAGGTTGCTTCCAACGTCTACATGGCAGAGAACAAGGTTGAGCAGATAGAGTCAATAGGTCATGCAGGTTGATCCAGTGTAGGGTAGTAAGGCATGGAGATTCTAAAAATATAAATGTTTATGTTAAATGTTACATATGTATGTTTATAAATATATATATTTATATATTACCATATATATCAATGTTTAAGATTTTGCTTATTTGAGACAGAGCGTGAGAGACAGAGCACAGGAGCAGGGAGGAGGGGCAGAGGGAGAGGGAGAAGCAGAATCCCCACTAAGCAGGGAGCCCAGTGCGGGACTTGATCCGAGGACCCTGAGATCATGACCCGAGCCGAAGGCAGATGCATAACCAACTGAGCCACCCAGGCGTCCCTAAATGTTAATTAATTTTAACTAACATTTAATTAACATGGGTTAAGTAAAAAGAATATGAGCCTAAAGAGACAACAAAGCTGGATCTGTTACCACTGGGAACTTCAGAACAGGGCCAAACCCCCAAGCTACGGTTTCCTCATCTATAGTAATGGGCATAATACTCTCTGTTTCTCAAGGTGACTGGGATTAAATGAGCAGATGTAAAAACTGGAAGATCAGGACCTGGTAAAAAGCAAGACTTCGTGTACTTCAACTTTCTGCCTCATCCTATCTCTTGCTCTCACTGGGCTGGGCTCACAGAAAATGAATGACTTGTGTGGGGCAGTAGTCACTAAGCCTGCTTGCTGGTCAGAATCACCTGGAAAACTTTTTTAAACTTATGGATCCCTGGTCTCCACTCCCAGAGATTCTAATTCTGTTGGTCTGGTGTGGCGCTCAGGAATTTTTGTATTTTTATCAAGCTTCCCAGGAGATCCTGATACTTAGCTAGACTTGGGAACAGCTTTCCCAAAGGACACAAGATCTAGTGGAAAAGACAAACAAAACTGAGCCAATCACCAGTTGTACATTAAATCTCCAGAATTTAGTCATCCTGCACAACTGAAATTTTATGCCCTTTGACCAACATCTCCATTTCGCCCACCTCCCAGCCCCTGGCAACCGCTGTAGTTAGTAACACAGTATCGTATACTTGAAATTTGCTAAGAGAGTAGACTTTAAGTGTTAACACACACACACACACACACACACACACACACAAGGTTTATGTGAGGTGATGGAAATGTTAATTACTTTGATTGTAGTAACCATTTCACAAAGTGTGTACATGTCAAAACACCATGTTGTACCTTAAAGATATATAATTTTTATTTGTCAGTTATACTTCAGTGAAGAGGAAGGAAACTGAATTAGGGTGGGAGGCCATAAGAAGGGCATGAGGTGTGCTATGAATGGTCCGACTTTAGGGAGGTATGAAGGTCTTCCACAGGGGTGAGATCAGGCCCTGAAGGAGGGAATCCACTGTACTATCAGCAGGGGGAGTGGAGGGAGGGAAAGGAGACGTAGGCTGAGGTCAAATGGGAGACTCTTGAAATGCTGGCTGAGGAGTTTGGACTTTAGCACAAAGGCAATGGAGACTCATCAAATGTTTTTAAGTAGGACAGTAACTTGCTAAGAACTTGTCTTAGTAACTGAGTGAAACAACCCTGGTAGCCATGTGGAGAATGCACTCTACAGATGTTAGGGATTGTCTTCGTTAAAACTATGATCATCCAAAGAGCTTAATTTGGAAAATATACCAATGTGATCTTGCACTCTGTTCAAGGTGAGTGGAAGTACAAATAACAGTGTGGTCTAAGTAATGAAATATTAGGAAAAACACAGCAAATTTGTCTTATGCCCTGTCTCAAGGTTAGTACCTTTAAAGTTCCAGCCTTTTATTTTAAAATTACTTAGCACTTTTCCTTTAAAAACCTTGCCTGAGAATATAGACTGTAAAATAGCAAAATCTTGAATTGCACCAATTTAGAGGTGAGCTCAGCTGCTCAAAAGGCTTTACTGAATTTAAACCAGGGCTTTATTTATGTTTGACAATGAGTAGCAATAAAAGGTCCTTTTGTCTATTGGACAAATGATTCAGTTATTAGTGAAGGAAGAAATTAGGATAGAAAGTGTCTTTTTTCACAAAGTGATTCAAAAATGAAATTGTGAAGAGCTCTTGACTTCCAGCCCAATGCCCAAGCCCTTGCACTGTTTATGGTACAGACAAGCTGAAATGGGTGTGCCCAACCAGGGGACACAATGGCACTTGGAGGCTTTGCTGCCAAAGACATCTTAAATGGGGAGAAGAAGGGAGAGGGAGAGAGACACTGGTTAGAAAGATTTACTGTCCTAACCATCAGACGAGATGGGCAACACCCAAAGACTGCTGGGTAAATTGGAAGATCACTTTCAGTGCTGGGCCACTGCCCCCAACACCATGAGCACTGAAGTACAGCTAAAGTGCAAAGGAGGCACAGGGCCAGGCCCCCCCAGATGACCATAGGCAAGAGCGAAATAACAAGGAGGAGCTTCAGCCAATCCCCTCAGCCTCTGCTTGCCAACATGCTGCTTGAGAACATACAGATTTGAAGGAAAACAGTAAGATTTTCTCAACCAGGAATCTTATATTAACTTAGAAACTAATGAATTTCTTTGAAAATAATGAATAACTGCAATTTCTCCAATTTACAAAAATATACATGTTTATGGTAAAAATTCGGGAAAGCAAAAAGCTTATAAAAATTACCTAAAACTGCTAAATTTTGAAAACTATAAATAAATAATAAAACAACAATAAAACTGCTATTATTTTGAAACTGCTAATATTTTGGAAACTATCAAATATCTCCCTATTCGTGTAAACTAAAAAAGATAGTTTTCAAAAGTGGGCTCTTGTCATAAATAATTTTTTAAGTTGTTTTTCCATTCAACAATATGTTTTGGACATCCAAAAATTGATAATTACTGATTTACATCATCTCTTTGTCAGTTGCATGTGTAGGGGACAAAGGCAGGCCACCCCAAGATAGACCAGTTTGACATGAACATTATTTTGAGTTAAAAGTAATCAAACCCCTGAGAAGTTAAGATGGTGGAGGAATAGGAGACCCTAAATTCATCAAATCATTTTGAACACCTGCAAAATCAGAGATCTGAGAAAAAGAAATGCTGCAATTCTATAAATTTCTATTTATAAGCAACCACTTTTTGGAAGGTAGTAGGTACAGAGATTTAAGTCAGAGATAATATATAGGAAAATACAATATGGGGAGGGAGCCTGCTTAAGGAGGCTACCACGAAGTATTATAGGTAGTGGAGTGCAAAATCAGAACTTTTAGAAGTCTGCTACAGTGGGGGATGTCCCTGGCTTAAAGGGGCTCAGGTGATAAAGTAGTTCAGAATCCCAGGGAGGAGAGCATGGTCTCAGAATCCCCTGGGGTCACGAGAAAACAGGGGTGCCTGAGTAAGGCAGGGTTCCCAGGCATCAGAACAGGGAAGCTAGCTGAAAACAGTAAGTCTAAGCACCAGCTTTCTGCTCAACGTTGCCATAAACTTCAAACCACTGTACAGTCCCGAGGCCCAGCAAAAGGCAGAAACTCTGCGATAGATGCCCCACCTTCCCAGGGAGGAGCGACACCAGTCTGCCCCGCAGGAGTCCATAAAATTTCGAGACCTGAAACTCAGTCACATGCAAGAGATAAAAATGTTTGGTCACAGGCTGGGTGAACACAGAGTTTGGATGTAAACAGGGAGACAAGAGTGACCGACTGCTTTTCTGTGAGGGCTCACTGAAGAGTGGGGGAACATGAATTTTCAGCCTCGGTGTTTGAGATCAGGGTGACACCATTTGTATACTCCCCCATCAGTGCTAAAAGCCTAAAGGGTGCTAAACAGCTCCACATAGTGCAATCTAGAGCCACTTACACTGAGCCCGGACCCCGGCAAGGGAGGCACATCTTCACAAGTGCAAGGGCACCTGAGAATCAGATCAACAGGCCCCTCCCTGAGAAAGCCAGGAGGAATAACTCGCTAGCACCAAGTTTACCAATCATAGAAAGCTGCAAAACTTCAGCTCTTGGGGGAAAACAGCGTATAGTATCTGTGGGGTTTTGTGTTTCTTTTTTGTTTATTCATCTTTCAGGGGTTTTTTCCAGCTATTTGTTTACTTTTTTTTTAAGATTTTATTTATTTATTTGACAGAGAGAGACACAGCCAGTGAGAGAGAGAACAGAAGCAGGGGGTGTGGGAGAGGAAGAAGCAGGCTCCCAGAGGAGCAGGGAGCCCAATGTGGGGCTCGATCCCAGGACCCTGGGATCACGCCCTGAGCCAAAGGCAGACACTTAATGACTGAGCCACCCAGGTGCCCCTGTTTACTCTTTAATTCTTTTTTTATTATATATATTATTCTTGGTTTCCATTCATTGTATTTTATTTTATTTTACTTTATTTTTGTGTATATATATTTTATTTTACTTTATTTTTGTATATATTTTTGTATATCTTATTTTGTATATATATTTTATATTTTGTATAAGTTTTTCATTCTTTTCTATTTAGGGGTCTAGTTCCTTTTAACAACCAGACCAAAATACACCCAGGATCTAGTATTTGTTTTTTTCTCTTTTGTTTCTGGCTTGACTTTTTCTTATTTTGGTTTGTTTTTTGTTTTCTTCTGGTTTGTTTCATTATTTTTTTCTGTTATTATTGTGGGGTTCTCTTTTCTCTCTTTCTTCTATTCTTTTCTGGACATAATGATGAGATGGTGAAGTTCTCCACAAAAGAAAGAACAGAAGGAGTATTCACTGCCAAGGATTTAAACAATATGGATATAAGTAAGATGCCTGAACCAGAATTTAAAATAACGACTATAAAGATACTAACTTTACTTGAAAAAAGCGTAGAAGACAACTAGAGAAATCCTCACTGTAGAAATAAAAGAACTTAAATCTAATCAGGCTGAAATTAAAAATGCTATTACTGAGATGCAGTAAAAAATGGAGGCTTAACAGTTAGGGTAAATGAAGCAAAAGAGAGAGTCAGTGATATAGAAGACAAAATGATGGAGAATAAAGAAGCTGAAGGAGAAGAGAAAGACAACTACTAGGTCATGAGGGGTGACTTCAAGAAATCATTGATTCCATAAAATGAAATAGTGTGTGGACAATAGGGGTCCCAGAAGATGAAGAGGGAAAGGGGAAAAGGTTTATTTGAACAATAATAGCTGAGAATTTCCCTAATCTGGGGAAGGAAACAGGCATTCAAGTCCAAGAGGCACAGAAATCACCCCCCCCACACAAAAAATCAATAAAAATAGATCAACACGTAGACATATAATAGTGAAGTTTGCAAAATTCAGAGATACAGAGAAAATCCTAAAAGCTGCTCGGGACAAGAGGTCCTTAACCTACAAGAGTGGATACATAAGGGTGGCAGCAAACCTCTCCAGAGATACCTGGCAGGCCAGAAAGGACTGAATTGATATATTCAATGCGCTAAATGGGAAGAATATGCAGCCAAGAATATGCAGCAAGGCTGTCATTCAGAATAGAAGGAGAGATAAAAAGTTTCCAGGACAAACAAAAACTAAAGGAATTTGTGAACACTAAAGCAGCTCTATAAGATATATTACAGGGGATCCTTTGAGCAAAGAGAGAGCCCAAAAGTAACAAAGACCAGAAAGGAACAGAAACAATCTACAGAAACAGCAACTTTACAGGTAATACAATGGTACTAAATTCATATCTTTCAATAATTACTCCAATTTGAATGGATTAAATGCTCCAATCAAAAGACACAGGGTATCAGATTGAATTAAAAAAATAAGACCCATCCATATGCTGTGCACAAGAGACTCATTTTATACTCAAAGACACCTGCAGATTAAATTGAGAGGCGGAAAATCATCTATCATGCTAATGACATCAAAACAAAGCTGGAATAGACATCTTTATATCAGACAAACTAGATTTTATTTATTGTTATTTTTTCTTTACTAGCAGAATGAGTTTATTAAGGGATCACAGAAAATTACAATTCAAGACAAGCAAAAAATCATGAACCATTGGCACATCTAAACAGACAAAGGGAAAGTCAGCTATTATTAGGTTTTAGGAGGAAATTGGGAAAGGTTGTTTTGAACAAAAATTAATTGAAGAAGAACAAGAGTTTGAAGCTGTAGCAGTTTCTCCTTGGCTATAAGCTGTGGTTAACGCATTGTTGCTGAGGGAAGGAGGGATCTTCCTTCCTTTTATTAAAGGCAGGAGATAAAATTCCTATGTGAGAATGTTCTCTTCAGACAAACTAGATTTTTTTTTAAAGATTTTATTTATTTATTTGACACAGAAAGAGAGACAGCGAGAGAGGGAACACAAGCAGGGGGAGAGGGAGAGGGAGAAGCAGGCTTCTTGCTGAGCAGGGTGCCTGATGCGGGGCTCGATCCCAGGACTCTGGGATCATGACCTGAGCCAAAGGCAGACACTTAACCGACTGAGTCACCCAGATGTCCCCAAACTAGATTTTAAATCAAAGACTGTAATAAGAGATGAAGAAAGACATTGTATCATAATAAAAGGGTCTAGCCAACAAGGAGAGCTAACAATTATAAATATTCATGCCCCTAACCTGGGGGCAGCCAATTATATAAAACAATGAATAACAGTATTAAAGAAACACATTGATAATAATACAATAATACCAGGGACTTTAACACCCCACTCACAGCAATGGACAGATCATATTAGCAGAAGATCAACAAGGAAACAAGGGCTTTGAATGACACACTGGACCAGATGTACTTCACAGATATATTCAGAGCATTACATCCTAAAGCAACAGAATACACATTCTTCTCAAGTGCAGATGGAATATTCTCCAGAATAGGTCACATACTGGGTCCAAAATCAGGTCTCAACCAGTACCAAAAGATCGATATCATTCCCTGCATATTTTTAGACCATAGTGCTTTAAAACTTGAAGTCAACTGCAAGAAAAAATTTGGAAGGACCACAAACACATGGAGTTAAAGAGTACTCTACTAAAGAATGAATGGGTCAACCAGGAAATTAAAGAAGAATTAAAAAATACACAGAAGCAAATGAAAATGAAAACATCACAGTTCAGAACCTTTGGGGTGCATCAGAGGTGGTTCTAAATGGAAGTATATAGCAATACAGGCCTTTCTCAAGAAACAAGAAAAGTCTCAAATACTTAATCTAACCTTACACCTAAAGGACCTGGAAGAAGAACAGCAAATAAAGCCTAAACCAAGCAGAAGAGAAATAGTAAAGATTAGAACAGAAACCAATGATATAGAAATCAAAAATACCAGTAGAACACATCAACAAAACTAGGAGCTGGTTCATTGAAAAAATTGATAAGATCAATAAATCCCTAGCCAGACTTATCGAAAAGAAAAGAGAAATGACCCAAATAAATAAAATCATGAATGAAAGAGGAGAGACCACAACCAACAACAAAGAAATACAATTATAAAAGAATATTTTGAGCAATTATATACCAACAAATTAGGCAATCTGGAAGAAATGGATAAATTCCTAGAAACATACAAACTACCAAACTGAAACAGAAAGAAAAAGAAAAGCTGAACAGAACCATAACCAGCAAAGAAATTGAAGCAGTAATCAAAAATCTCCCAATAAGCATGAGTGCAGGGCCAGATGGCCTCCCAGCAGAATTCCACCAAACATTTAAAGAAGAATTAACACCTACTCTTCTGAAACTGTTTCCAAAAAATGGGATTGGAAGGAAAACTTCCAAACTAATTCTATGAGTCCGACATTACCTTGATCCCAAAACCAGACAAAACCCCACGAAAAAAGAGAATTACAGAACAATATCCCTGATGAACATGGATGCCAAAATACTCATGAAGATCCTAGCCAGTAGGATCCAAGAGAACACTAAAAGGATTATTCCCCATGACCAAGTGGGATTTATTTCTGGGCTGCAAGGGTGGTTCAACATCCACAAATAAATAAATGTGATATCCCACATTAATAAAAGAAAGGACAAGAACCATATGATCTGCTCAATAGATGCAGAAAAAGCATCTGACAAAATAGAGCATCCTTTCTTGATATAAACCCTCAACAAAGTAGGGATAGAGGGAACATACCTCAGTATCATAAAAGCCATGTATGAAAAACCCACAGTGAATATCATCCTCAGTGAGGAAAAACAGAGCTTTTCCCCTAAGATCAGCAACACAACAGGCATGTCCACTCTCACCACTATTGTTCCACATAGTAGTAGAAGTCCTAGCCTCAGCAATCAGACAACAAAAAGAAATAAAGGCATTCAAATTGGCAAAGAAGTCAAACTCTCACTCTTCACAAAAGATATGATACTCTATATAGAAAACCTAAAAGATTCCACCCCAAAATTGATAGAAATGATACAGGAATTCAGCAAAGTGGCAGGATATAAAATCAACACACAGAGCTCAGTTGCATTTGTATGCCCTGAGCCAGAAGAAAGAAAAATCAAGGAACTGATCCCATTTAGAATTGCACCCAAAACCATTAGATACATAGCAATGAACCTAACCAAAGAGGTAAGGGATCTGTACTCTGAAAACTATAGAATACATATGAAAGAAATTGAGGAACACACACACACACACACACACACACACACACACACACAAATGGAAAAACATTCCATGCTCATGGATTGGAAAAACAATTATTGTTAAAATGTCTATGCTACCCAAAGCAATCTACACATTCAATGCAATCCCTACCAAAATATCATTGACATTTTTCAGGAGCTGGAACAAACAATCCTAAAATTTGTATGGAACCACAAGAGACCCTGAATAGCCAAAGGAATATTGAAAAAGAAAGCCAAGCTGTGGTTAACACATTGTTGCTGAGGGAAGGAGGGATCTTCCTTCTTTTTATTAAAGGCGGGAGATAAAATTCCTATCTGAGAATGTCCTCTTCAGAAAAACTAGATTTTTTTTAAAAGATTTTATTTATTCGACACAGAAAGAGAGACAGCGAGAGTGGGAACACAAGCAGAGGGAGAGGGAGAGGGAGAAGCAGGCTTCTTGCTGAGCAGGGTGCCTGATGCGGAGCTCGATCCCAGGACCCTGGGATCATGACCTGAGCCAAAGGCAGACGCTTAACCAACTGAGGCTCCCAGCTGAGTAGGGAACTCAATGCAGGGCTCAATCCCAGGACCCTGGGATCATGACCTGAGCCAAAGGCAGACACTCAACCAACATGAGCCACCCAGGTGCCCCAAAAGAGTCTCTTTAACAAATGGTGTTGGGAAAACTGGACAGCAACATGCAGAAGAATGAAACTGGACCACTTTCTTATACCAAAATAAATGCACAAAAATAAATTCAAAGTGGATGAAAGACCTAAATGTGAGACAAGAATCCATCAAGATCCTTAAGGAGAACACATGCAGCAACCTCTTTGGCCTTAGCTGCAGCAACCTCTTGCTAGATGTGTCTCCAAAGACAAGGGAAACAAAAGCAAAACTGAACTACTGGGACATCATCAGGATAAAAAGCTCATGCACAGAAAAGGAAGCAGTCAACAAAACTAAAGGCAACCTACAGAATGGGAGGAGATATTTGCAAATCTCTTATCAGATAAAGGGCTAGTATCCAAAATCTATAAAGAAATTATCAATATCAATACTCAAACCCAAAAAATCCAGTCAAGAAATGGGCAGAAGACATGAACAGACATTTCTCCAGAGAACACATACAAATTGCAAACAGACATATGAAAAAATGCATTGACTTCACTCAGCATCAGGGAAGTACAAATCAAAACCGCAGTCAGTTACTACCTCACACCCATCAAAGTAGCTAAAATGAACTACTCAGGAAACAACAGCTGCTGGCAAGGATGTAGAGGGGAACTGTCTTACACTGCTGGTGAGCACGCAAACTGGTGCAACTACTCTGGAAAACAGTATATAGGTTCCTCAAAAAGTTAAAAATAGAACTACCCTACAACTCAGCAACTGTACTACTAGGTATTTAACCAAAGGATACAAACATAATGATTTGAAGGTGTACATGCACCTCAATGTTTACAGCAGCTATGTCCACAATAGCCAAAATACGGAAAGAGCCCAGATGTCCATCAACAGATGAATGGATAAAGAAGAGGTGGTATACACACACACACACACACACACACACACACACACACACACTGGAATATTACTCAGCCATAAAAAAAAAAAATGAAGTCTTGGGTGCCTGGGTGGCTCAGCTGATAAAGCATCTGCCTTTGGCTCAGGTCATGGTGCCAGGGTCCTGGACTCAAGTCCCATATTGGGGTCACTGCTCAGCAGGGATTCTTCTCCTCCCTCTCTTTCTGCCCCTCCCCTGGCTTGTGCTCTCTCTCTCACTCACTCTCTCAAGTAAATAAATAAAATCTTAAAAGAAAAACATAAACCTCAGAAACATTAAAAAAAAATGAAGTCTTGCCATTTGCAACAATGTGAATGGAACTAAAGGGTACTATGCTAAGAAAATAAGTCAGAGAAAGACAAACACCATATGATTTCACTCACATGTGGATTAAGAAACAAAACAGATGAACATAGGGGAAGGGAAGGAAAAATAAAATAAGACAAAAATAGAAAGACAGGCAAACCATAAGAGATGCTGAACTCTAGGAAACAATCTGAGGGTTGCTAGAGAGAAAGTGGGTGGGGGCAAGGAATAATGGAGTGACAGGCATTAAGGAGGGCACTTTATATAATGAGCACCGGGTGTTATAAGCAACTGATGAATCGCTAAATTCTACCTCTGAAACTAAAATAAATAAATAAATAAATATAAATAAATACTAATTAAATAAAAGCAATCATAAGCAGCAAATTCAGCAAATTTACCTCCCCCTTCGGCTGCCTGCCTATATCAGGATGAGAGTTATTGAGAGAGATTTCTCTTTACCTAAGAACCTTAATTATATAACTGGATAGCCTTTGTTTTCCAGACATCTTTCACCTTCCTGCTAATGGTCTTCCTCCCTTTATATCCTTAGACCCTGCCCTTCTCCTTAGCCCATATAAACATCATGTTGCCTGACTGTCTTTGGCATTTCCATGACTGTGTGGATTCCCCACATGTACACTATTTTGATTTTCTCCTGTTAATCTGGCTCTTGTCAATTTGATTAGTCCAGCCAGAAGGATCTTAAGGGGTATGATGAATGCACTCTCCCCAACAGATGTAAATAATTTACTTAAATAATTTTCTCTTGATAGACTTTCTACTGTTTCACTACAATAAGCAACATTTCAATAAGTATAATCTATCTATCTAGATAAGATGGCAGTTTTTTGGTTTTCTTGGGGTTTTGTTTAATTTTTTTTGCATGTCTGTCCAATTATCTGCTTAGGACAAGCTCCAAAAAGTGGAACTGCTCGGACAGAGGACGAGCCCTAAAATAGACAACTCCTGACTCACAGCAACCCCCCACCCCACCTCCAATAGCGTAGCTGTTGGTTTTGCTAGACTAGTGTTGAGTCTCCCTTTCCCTTAGAAAATAGGCTCTATGGGGTCACCTGGGTGGCTCAGGCAGTTAAGCGTTTGTCTTCGGCTCAGGTCATGATCCCAGGGTCCTGCGATCAAGCCCCACATAGGGCTCCTTGCTCAGCAGGGAGTCTGCTCCTCCCTTTCCTCCCCGCTTGTGCTCTCTCTCACTATCTCTGTTACTGTCTGTCTGTCTCTCAAATAAATAAATAAAATCTTTAAAAAAACCCAAACAGGCTGTATGGGAGCAACGCAGATCTCCAAATCACCTTTCACGTGGCAAAGAGAGGGCCAACACCACACCTAGGCCCATCACACAAGGCTGGCAGATCAAAGAAGTGCCAGAGATTGGTTCTGGGATGGACCATGACCCCCATGAGTGCAGGGAGAGGCAGGGTCAGGGCCTGGGCTGGAACTATAGGGTCTTTCAGCAGTAAAGCTGATAAAGCCTGGAGCTCCTGTCTGTCAACACAGGGAGAGTATTGTCCAAGAACGAAGCCAATACAAAGGAAGGCAAAGCTGAGATATGGTGGAGAGAGACAGAGAGCGGCTTTATTTTGGTCCCTGGACTCTGATGGATCTGGACCCAGCTTTATTCCCTGGATTCTTTGACTTCTTGAACTGATACATGTATACCCTCCTTTTCCCCCTCCCCACCTTAAATCACTGCACTCTCTCTTCTCACACTCATAATTTTAAAAAAGTCTTGAAAAAGCAAAAAAAGTCCTTCTCTGGGCCTCGCCCCGGTTATACAGGCACTGGCCTCAAGTACCTGACTAGGTGGCACTTAGTGATTCTGGCCAGCAGTTGGGCTTCCATGGCTAATCCCATGCCTGACAATTGCCAGGAGCCTGGCTGGCCAAAGACAGGAGTGAGTACTTGGAGACAGGCAGGTGAGGAGCTGACATGGGAGGAGACATTCTTCCCACACCTGCACAGAGATGCCCACAGAGGCCTTGCTTACTTCCTTATATGTTCTGCAGAATAATAATCTCATTTTAGAAGGTGGGGCAGAGGGCTTATTGTCAGCTAAGTATGAGAAACTTTAGGCTGAAGTATTATAAACAACTTTGTTTTTAAGTGTTACTACTGAACTTCTCAGACTCGTTAGCATGCTAATATTCATCAAGACTCTACAATGGTTCCATGTGGTCTGGGCTTGCAGATGCCAGCCAGCCCAAAAACTGCCAGGTGAGAGTCCTGGGCTGCACCTTCCAAACTGAAGCCTTTAGGCAAGTCACTTAACCTTTCTGAGCCTCAGTTCCCTCATCTCTAAGGTACCTACTTCTTAGGGCTGCTGTGAAGATTATATCAGCAAAATGTTTGAATAACACCTGAAGCACCAAAAGTCTACAATAAATGTTAGCTATTAACATTGTAGCATTAAAGTCCACAATGAACTTTTTTCATTATTGCTTTATCAAAAAACTCATCTTCTTGACCAAATGCACAGTTCCCTCCATTCTAGTTGTACTTGTGTTTATACCCCAAGTACAACTCCAACAGGGCAGAAGGCAAATCATGTTCTACTGCTTGCTGCTATGATGGGAGGCCTGCTGACAGGAGGTGACCATGGAAGGGTATGGTTTAAGCCATTAAATCAAAGGAGTCAGCTGGGAGCCAAGGTCACCTTGACTTCTGACCTCCACACTAGCTTTAGCACCTGTTGAGGTTCTTCATGTGTAAACTGTGGTCACAGTGCGTCTGCCAGAGTGGGGTGGGTCTTCTCAGTGAGGTTTGTTCAGGCCTTTGATTCAGGATATTTTTCTGTTTTCTCTTTTTGTGCCTTTGGAATTCTTAATCTTAGAAATGTTTCCCTTCAAGATGAAGTTTTTTATTAGAATTGTGCACACTGGCGTAATTGGGGTAAATGGAGATATGGAGCATTCTAGATCCCACACATCCTTCTTTCTTGGGGCTGAGAGAGGAAGAGACAGGCAGGCAAGAGGGTGGACTGTTTATAACTGCATTGTATTTCAGAAGGGTACTTCTGGAGGTGGTAAACTTAACCGATGAGACACCCCTGCCTGTGAACTTCTGCCAAGGAGTCAATATTTTGAACATCGTTTTGTTTTTGGCTGGTCCCAAAATATATTACAGTTCCTCCCAAGGAGAAAATTCTCATCTCTTCATACACTTCCTTGAAGCCCAGTACAATAAATATGGACGGGCTCCTTAAAAACCCTGTTCATTCCCAGGTGCAGTTTTCAGTATCCTTGGTCTCTTTACCTGATTGCAATTGGTAACCAGTCTTTTCAGTTTTTTCCCCCCCAGTACCCCCTATGTGGCAATCAGAACAATGGTGGTCAAAGGCTTTTTAAAAATGCTTAATAGATGTGTATACATAACTTATATATTGGTAAAATCTGATTGAGAAGTATAAAGGTTTAACAAAAAATGCATTTACTAAAGAAAAGAGAGTATATTTTTATTTTATTTAAATTCAATTAATTAACAAGGAAAGTATATTTTTTAAAATAGTAAATGATCTGAGAAACAAAGGCAGAAGAAAAATTCTTAAATTTCCTTAATACCTATAGCGCATTGGCAAGTCCTTGAAACAGGCAGAGTGACATTTCGCTAAGGACTCAACTGCCCTGACGTTGACACTTTCCTAAGGGCAAAAGGCAATCCTAGCCCGACTCCCACCCCCCCCCCCCCAATCCTGTAAGCCTACTTCAACATATAAAAATTCTTTAGGAAACTTCTTTTATCTCTATACCTCCCAAGATACATGTTGGCAATCATCCCCCAAGCATATGGCCCACTGATATACATCTGAAGGGTCTCATGACTCAGGTTTTATTAGACAGTAATAAATGACCTTTTCCCAACAATAGCTAGCTCCCTCAAGGTCCTGGAAACCTTGCTTCCAAAATTCCTTAGAGATTTATGCTGTCCTTAACCTCCTCCCAACTTCAAATATATAATGGGCCACTCCTCATGACCCCAGTGCAGCTCTTTCTGCCTATGGATCTTGACCCTGTGTTTTAATAAAGCCACCTTTTGCACCAAAGATATCTCAAGAATTCTTTCTTGGCCATCGGCTTGGAACCCTAACCTCTTTCTGTTAGGTTTTTCTCGTCGCCGATGAAATCAAGACGGCAAGGCAAACGTGGTTCGAGGGATGAACTTTATTGCAAGCACCCTCGGGCAAGGTTCCATGACTCAGGAAAGAGCGGTGGGTCGGGGAAGTCGTGCTCAGGGCAAGGCAGCGAGGGTTTTTATTGGGTACTGCTGGGGGTGAGGAAAGTCGGTAGGACGGGTTTCGGTTTCCCGCCTAGGTTTTGGTTTAAATCTTGGCGGGAGAGTCGGCCATCTTGGGTGTCTTGGCCCCTTTTTCTCGGCCAGCCCAACACTTTCCTACATCAGTAAACAAATAACAAAACAGATGGTGCATAGATGTGTCAAAACTTGTGTCCCGGGTATTGGAACAGCAGAGTTTTGGGACCCTGCCCCAGAGCAAGAATAGGAAAAGAGTTTATCCCCTTGCTCTGGTCTGATCCATGTCTGTGAAAGTGTCCTAGTCACTCTAGAAGACAAAACAGACGCTGGGTAGTTGCACATGTATTTCAGTATATTAAAAATTCAAATAGTAGCATATACCCAGTTCAAGCGTTCTGAGGAATACAGTGCAAAGGAGGGCTCCCTCGGAGGCCCTACCCAGAAGCCCCATGGTTCAGGGAGTTGAGTGAGTCACAAAGGGAGGCCCAGTGCTAGAGACTGAATTTCTAAGGGTCAACATTTAAACATTGATTCTTTCCCTCCCTCTCTCCAGTTAATTTGTAACTCCTGTTCTTTTCACCTCTTTCTCTAGTTAAGTAAGAGGGAAAGGAAGAGCAAGCTTAACAATGTAGACCAAGCAACTAACCTTTTTCTTCAGAATTCACTTTTTTGCAGGCACCCTGTGTTGCCAAGAGGGTTCACCAGGCAATGCCCCACCGTGCGTCTTCCTGGACGTCTGTCCCAGTCAGTCTTCCTTCTGCCAGTAGTGGAGCCTTCAGGCTGATCCATCTCTGTTTCCAGGTCAACCAACAAGTGCCCCTCTTCCCTCCAGATATAAGACTGTTAAAAAACAAAATTCAACCAAGAGAATTTAAAGATCTAATTGTCTTTATTAAGTGTTTCATGAATTGGGCAGCATTCGATCTAGCAAGTACAAAGATTCTGGAAGAGTTGTACAGATGGAAGGTTTTTACAGGAAAGAGGATGAGGCAAGGAAGTTATTAGCAAAAGAAGGGAAAAAAAAAAGGATTGTTTCAGGCCAGGATGACTCTTGGGGAGGAAGGGCCCAGCAGGGTTTGTATCATGCAGATTACCTCACAAGTGCTGATGAGGAAATATCAGATTGATTATTAAAAGGTCACATTCCTGGGATAGGTTGAAACAATAATTGTCTTGGTTTGCTGTTTGCTGGGGTGGGGGGGTCACAAATTACTCCACTTTGGCCTTGTTTCCTCTTTTTTAACACACATACTATCTGACTCTGAGAATTTGGTCTTAAACACATTGTGAATAGCACCAGGTTTTAAGAGAAACTAGTCTTGGCGAAAAACAATCAATGGCAACACTTCATGATCAAGTCAAACCTGAACCTTCTCTCCTTGGCCTCACAGTAGGGGAGTGTCCAGGTCACAGCTGGGCATTGTCCCTCTTTACCCAGAAGCAGAAGGGAAGAACTTTAAACTTTCTTGTAGACCATTTAAGAATGAATCAGAATGCAAGGACTCATCCTCTGGATGAGAGCTACCACTGAGCAATGCGGCAGATGGGGTTGAAAATGCTTGCTCTGTGCAACAAAGAAATTACAGTTATTCTAATACTGATAATAATATTTCCACCCAGCTTTCTTTGGTTGGCATTTGCCAGGCATTCCTTTTCTATCCCTCTATTTTCCACCGTCCTGTGTTTGATACACATCGAACATAGGATGAAACACCACAAGTCTGACATCACTCTTGTTTTTTCTACCAGCCAACTCAGCCACATGCACTCAGTTAAGTTCCCCCAAATGCAGCACAAAGCAGGGACCCTACATTGCTGAGTGGACAGGTGAGGGGCCCAGAAGATGTCATTTGAATTCTCATGATTGATCTTTCCCCTGTCATGCTTATGATTGGGAGAACATGAAAACTTTGTTAAAAAAGTAAAAGAGGTTAGGGGCGCCTGGGTGGCACAGCGGTTAAACGCCTGCCTTTGGCTCAGGGCGTGATCCCGGCGTTATGGGATCGAGCCCCACATCAGGCTCCTCCGCTATGAGCCTGCTTCTTCCTCTCCCGCTCCCCCTGCTTGTGTTCCCTCTCTCGCTGGCTGTCTCTATCTCTGTCAAATAAATAAATAAAATCTTTAAAAAAAAAAAAAGTAAAAGAGGTTAACTAGAGCTAACTTTTTGCCAAGTGTGGCCTGATAATAATTCTCTTCTGAGACTTTTTCCAGGATTAAATTCACAGTATTATTTAAGTAAATATTTAATAACTAATAGTCAACAGTCAATGTGTATCTATCCTGTGTAGAGTAGTGGTTCAGAGTGGGTAACAAAGGACAGAAATCTACAAACCTGGCTTTCAAGTGTTGCTTGCTGGGACTGTGACCAAGACACAAATACAAAGTCGTTATTAGTAGAGCCTGGGGATTAAGTGCATGGGCTTTGGAGTCTGGCAGATCTGAGAGCTAATCTCAAGTCTGCCCCTTATTAGATATCTTAGCTAACTTCTGTAAGAGTAAGTTTCCTCACCTTGAGGATAGGGGCAATAATTCTACCTCATAGGAATTTTGGAAGGATCATTTGAGAAAATGTACATGGTCTGCTTTAAAACAAGTCTCAGTTTGTCTCAGTACATTAGTTGGGAGAATGAGGTGTCGGGTCTTGCACTGCAGGGGCTATTTTGTCATATATTACAGAGAAGGCTTGCATCCAGAATATCCTGAAAATCATGAGATAAGCAGAGAATTTAGGAGCAAATGAGCAAACGAACTGAACAGGTACTTTTCAGGAGAAGATACCCAGGTGGCCAGTGAACATAAAAGAGGGTGGGTGTTCAACCTCACTGTATTGGGAAATGCAAAGCAAAACCATGGTGGGCTACCATACACACTCACCAGCACAGATAGCAAGAGGATGACTGGCAACATCAGGTGTTGGTGAGAATATAGAGTGTGGGAATGTGAATAAATGCAGCCACTTTGGAAAATAGCTCAGCATTGTCTACTGAAGCAAAGGATGAGCATGGCCCATAGCCCAGCAATTCCATGCGCAGCAGGAGATATGTGCAAGAATGTTCATAGCAACATTGTTGCAATGACCATAATCTGGAATTGGCTCAGATGCTATTCAACAGTAGAGTGAATAAGTGGATTTATTCTCATGCAATGGAATGTTATATATCAATGAAGATAAATTAATTTCATCTGCATTTAACAATATGGATGAATCTCAAATGTGATATTGAGCAAAAGAAGCTGAACAAGAACACACACTGTGAGATTCCATAGGTGTGAAATTCGCAAACTGCAAGACAAAACCCAAATTTGGAGATGCATATTTGGTGATGGACGATCAATAGGAACAGGGAAGTGATTACCTTAAATGTCAAGGCAGAGGCTACCTTTGATGGGGAATGAGGGGTTAGTGAGAAGGGGGGAACTGGGTGGTTTCTGGAGTGCTAGCCGTGCTGTATTTCTTTTTTAACTAAGGCAATGCTTATACACGGGTTTGCTTTGTGATAATTCTCTCAGATGCATATTTTTGTTTTGTAAACTTTTTCTGTATGTGTGTCGTATTTCACCATAAAAAGGCTAAGAAAAAGAAAATGCATGTAAATCTTTAGCACAGTGTAAATTCTCATTAAATAAAGTAGTTGTTGGTTTTCTTAATATTGATTTGGAGATGCTTCATTGGAACTGCAAAACTAGAGGAAATACTTCAAACTGACAACTCTTTCTAGTAGTAAAAGCTAAGACTGAGACAGGATGTGCCTAGCCCACGAGTGCATCAGGAGATGCAACTGGATAGGAACCTTTCCCTGGGTGTTAACCAAGACAGCAGGCTGCAGGCAATTGCAGATCACGGTGCCTTGTAAGGCAGTGTCCAGCAGAACCCAGAATTATCTAGGCTGGGTAAGCAAGATCTTCTGAAGGTAGAGACAGCTATGGACATTTTATGAAACGTTCCCTGGTGATTCTAACTTGCAGCCAGAATTGAGAAATCTGTACCAGTGCTGAGGTAGAGGGTGGCAGCTGCTGTCAGAGGAGCATCTGCTGGGGCGCCTGGGTGGCACAGCGGTTAAGCGTCTGCCTTCGGCTCAGGGCGTGATCCCGGCGATCCGGGATCGAGCCCCACATCAGGCTCTTCTGCTATGAGCCTGCTTCTTCCTCTCCCACTCCCCCTGCTTGTGTTCCCTCTCTCGCTGGCTGTCTCTATCTCTGTCGAATAAATAAATAAAATCTTTAAAAAAAAAAAAAAAAAGAGGAGCATCTGCTGCTCCCAAAGAGAATAGATACCCCAGAGAGGAGCAAAAGAGTCCTCTGCAGACCCCACGCTCTCAATGAATTTTGTGCAGCAGGCTGAGATGAGTAGTGGTGGGGGTGCCTCCTCTGAGTAACAAGTTGGGAGAAGTTTGTTTCTTAAGGCAGCAGAGCTTCTGTGTTCGCAGTAGTGCCCTATGTTCCCTTCAATGCTTGATTTTTAGAATTAATTTTTCAGAGAAGGGCATTGGCATCCCTTGGGTTCAACATCATCCTGGATAATAGCCCATATACTGGATGCACAGGCACCAATTGTTGAAAATATGATTTTCAGACCTCCTAAGAAATTTTGACTTTTTAATTATTTAAAAAGTTATAAGTTATTTCAATGCTATAACAATAACCAAAAATGTCAACTTACACATTTATGAGTCTCTCCCAAGACATGTGCCTCTAGAGACAAAAGACATGAAATGAATGAAGATAAGAGAAACTGAGCTTACCTGAGGTGTGGCTCAGAAAGAATCCAGAGGACACCAGGACAGTGTAGTTATGTCTTTGCCCCGGCTATGAGGATAGACTTTGTGTATAGCAATTCAGTTCAAGTCTGATGCAAACCCTCGGAGTTAGCACCAGGCTCTACAGGCTAGAGGGCACAGTCCCCAATAGAACTGTCCCCACTTAAGATGCCAGCCACAAGTTCAGGGATCCCCAGGCCATCTGCACTTCTGACCAAATGGCTACAAGTCCAGGAGTTTCCCATGCCCACCTCTCCACCTTTATTTCATTAATTCACTAGATCAATTCACAGAACTCAGGAAATCACTGTATTTAAAAATACAGTTTTATTATAAAAGATTCAAATGGGGGTGAGACATGAAAAGATACATAGGGCAAGGTCTGGAAGAGTCCTTGGGAGTTTCCATGCCCTCCCAGGAACCAGGGACAAAGGCCAGGCACATTCTTTATTATACAACAAGCTTCATACTTTGGGATACCATGTTGTAGAAAAGGTGAAACAGGAGAGTCACACTGTGAAGACTGAGCTTTTGTCTAAGACAAAAATTCCATATGGAATGGGACTGTTTTTTAATTTGAAGTTTTATGTATTTACTTGAGGTAGAGAGAGAGAGAGAAAGAGCATGGGAGAACATGGAGGGGAGGGGCAGAGGAACGGGGGGAGAGAGAGGATCTCAAGCAGACTCCCCGCTGAGTGCAGAGCCCAGCTCAGGAGCTTGATGTCTTGTCCCTGAGATCATGACCTGCAATGAAATCAATAGTCAAACACTTAACCAGCTAAACCACCCAGATGCCCCTGGAATGGGACTTTAAATAAACCAAATAGTCAAATTCAAAATGTTCTTTTTAAACCAAAATACTGCTAACTGGCAAGTCTAAAACGTCCTGCCACCCCACAGATTGTAGCTCATGAGGAAGATCAGGTTAAAGGTTATGGAACTGACTAGCACCAGCCAAACTTACCAGTTTATATAAATCTGACTAACAAGGTAGCAATTTACAATAAGGAATGTTCTGATTAGGTGATTGAAAATCATTGTACCAGGTTTTTGGCACCTCTTCCACCTGCAGGAAAGCCAGCACTCAGAGACAAATTAAATAAGAGAATTGTGCTTGGTGACTGTGGAATTGGAATAGAGGCAAAACCCCTCCTATTCCACCCTTTTGATCCTTATCCCTACACCCCAGATGTACTCTCATCCTTCTGCTTTCATGGTAGAATGCTTTCCTTAGACATGCTTATAATATTCATTTGTTTATATGTAACCTTTATTTACACCCTATTGTATTTTCTCAAGGACATATCAAGGTCATCTTAATTGACATTTGTCAACCAAGATTTAACAAGTTTCCCTCAGTACATATTTACCATCAAACCTGAGGGTTTATCTCATAGTCTTATCCACTTTAAAATCAGTTATGACCAGTCACTTCCAGAGCATCAATTTCTGACCTTACCCCACGATTTGTCCAATACAATTTTGTACACTATGAGAGAACTTAGTCCGTGAGTATGATTCAAAGTTGCCATTCAAGTCAGCCAGAGTTCACTTCTTCAAGCATGTGTGACTAATCATAGGCATTTATTACATGCTTAGTTGCCTAGATGGTATGACCTAAAGTTAGAGCCTTTAAAAATATTGCTTTCTCGACGTTTGATTGTTCAATTGAAGCCTTTACATATCTTTCATCAGTGAGGCATGAATAAAGAATGGAGTTACTTCAGAATGAGTCTGGACAGTTCCCGGATTATGGAGAGGCTGGAGGCGGGAAGGAGAGCTCAAGAATGTTTCTTCTGCCTGGGGTGGATCTCTAATGCGTATGTTTTTTATTTTCCAAAATTAAATGAAAAAGCAGCTGTTCCAAAGACTCAAGCCTGTTGGCTGGACATCACATTAAGCTTCAGTTATTCATCACCCAGCATCTGCTCTATATGCTGCTGTTTCAGAAGCACTCATGATGGTTCATCCTTGGACCTAAAGGACCAGAACTGGACACACAGATGGCATCCCAGCTGTGTATACTCAACACCCACACCACATGCAGTTTAGTCAAGATTCTGTCACAAAGCCAGTGTCTTCTTTAAGAGCAACCATTAGAAGAAGAAATTGTTTTTGTCAGCTTGCCCAATGGAGCAGGCCAACCTGTTGCATGAGGCAGACTGGGTGTTCCATCTGTTTTCTCTTGGGAGTGGTCCTGATGCTTCACATGTCCACTGTGAGGCATGTGACAGATATGCCTCAGGGAAGAGCACTGTGCTGTGAGCCAGGTAGTAACATCAGAGACGCTGCCAGAAATTAGTGTGGGCCTCAGGGAGCTCTGAGTCAACATCTATGCATAGGAGTCCCTGCACGGGCAGCTGCAAACCTCCCAAGATCCACAAACTCAGCACGTCCAAACGAGAGTCGTGACATACCTGTACAAACTCCTTCCCTTTGTGCTTCCCGTCCCAGTCCCTGACACCGCCATCCATCAAGAAACGTGGAAATCTCCTTGAGTCTCTTCCCTTGTCCCTGAGGAACCCATCAAGTTCAGCCATTTGCTCCACACATCTTCTCAAATCTATCCCTAATGCCCTAGTTCAAGTGGCACCCAGTCTCCCTCCTGAAGAACTCTGACACTTTCCTAACTGGTCAGCCTCGTTCGCTTCTCCTCCACCAGCTCTCCACCCTAGTCCACGGTGATTTTTTAAAAACACAAATATATAACTGCCCTGATGAAACCCCTCCACAATCTCCCACTGGTTTTAGGACATCAATATCCAGGTTTGATGTGGCCTCTGCCTGCAACTCCAGCTTCATCTGGGCCACACACCACCCCCCAAATCTTGACAAACAAGCCCTGCTGGCTTTGCTCTCATCCATACTCCTTCCCACTAGACATTTCTACCTGTTATCCCCTCTGCTTGCAGCGGGACCTTCTCAAACACCACCATCCTTTATTTTATTGGGTAAAATAGACACAACATAAAATGTATCATTTTAACCATTTTAAGTAGATAGCTGTATGGCATTAAATACATTCATGTTGTCATGCAAAAATGCAGAACACGTCACTAGTTTGCATGTCACTCTCTTATAGGGACGATGCTAATCTTCTCTGTATTGTTCCAGTTTTAGTCTGTGCCACCGAAGTGAGTACTCATCCTCTTTTCACTATGAAGTCTGACTCATCCTGCAGATCCTAGCTTCAAGTCACTTATTCAGAGAAGCCTTCCAAGACCAGGCCCATCCCCTGTCAGACAACCCCCTACTGCACAGTACCCAGCATGAGTGACATGACTGTGAGGGAGCTCCACGAGGGCAGCACTTGGGGCCTAGAAGAGGTAAGCACACAGTAGCTCAGTGCCTCTTAGTTAAATGGATAAGTGAATGAATGAATGAAGAAATGCAATTCTACCCACAGTAAAGACCACCTTGCCATTACTGTAGAAAGCCACATAGTTCTATGTTGTCTTGAACTCCATTCCAGCGTACGATCTTGGCTTCATCTTTAGAGAACTAAACCAATACTGAGAGAGTTTTTTTACCTTTTCACAAACAGAAAAATTGCAATTCAGACTTTACCTTCATAAAAAAAGAAAACACCTGGTAGGCTTTAAATCATGTGTTTTCCTTTAATTCTATTTATTAAAGTTTCAAAACTATTGAATCTAGACTCAGAGCTCTGCAGCAGTTTGTAATTTCTAAAAACTAATGTAAAGTAGAGCTTTTTTTGCATAAGCCTGCCAGACAGTAAGTCTGATCCTGCCCCACAATATCTACGTAGAAGTCTCTATCATCCATCAGGGCTACTAGCAGCGTCTGGAGATGGCTTTTCTTGGAATCTGAGGTTGTCTGCACCCACCACGAAAAGCTTGTCATGCTCACCTCCAGGAAGCCCTGCTATGGGCCAGAAATAGCAGATCTAGACTTTCATGAGACCAAGGTCTCCAACCCTGAGTTACAGCAAGAACAGCTGACACTCACATTACCCTTCACACTTTACGTGTTATTCATAACACCAGGAGCTAGGGATCAACGTCATCATCAACAACAGTATCCTAATTTTACAGACGAGGGGAAAACATTCAGAGGTCAAGCATCTGGCCCAAGACCTCTCAACTGGAGCTGGACCAGATTTGGCATCTAGTTTTGATGCCAAAACCCTTGCTTGCTCTTTTTATTTCATTTTGCTCCATACGACATTAACTGCTGCATTTTTAGAGACAACTTCTATTATAATGGTACCCTTGAAGTGCTGTAAATAAAGATTCTCTGGCCACTGCACAATGGGCAAAGCCATAGAAAGTAGAAAGAAATGTGGCCTATGCTTATAAGGCCCTTTTCTTTTCTTTTCTTTTCTTTTCTTTTCTTTTCTTTTCTTTTCTTTTCTTTTCTTTTCTTTCTTTCCTTTTCTTTTCTTTTTTCTTTTCTTTTCTTTTTTCTTTTCTTTTCTTTTCTTTTTTTAAGATTTATTTATCCACTTCAGAGACAGGGGAGAGAGAGAGAGAGAACATGAGGGGGAAGGGGCTGCAGGAGAGAATCTTCAAGCAAACTCCCCACTGAGCTGGGCGCCCAACTCAGGGTTTGATCCCATAACCCATGAGATCACAACCTGAGTGGAAAGCAAGAGTTGAACACTTAACCAACTAAGCCACCCAGGTGCCCCTATAAAGCCCTTTAATATGACTGAACACTTAGCACTGATAGCACCCTGTGGTTATTCGGTGTGTGTTGACTCACTAGCTGATGATCAAGACTGTCTGGTAACACACAAAACCCTAAAAAGCCCTGGGCCTATGAGCTGTCCCTCAGGCTCTGCCTCCACTGTACAGTGTCCTCGTGCAGACACGGCTGGGAGCTGGTTCCTGTCCTGGAGATCTGGAGTTTCACTTTATCTTGGGGGCAAAGCTAGAATACTCTCTGCCTGTAAGCATAGCATGTGGTAGGCAGGTTCCCCAGGTTTCCTCTAAATCCTCTCTGTCCCCACCCTCTTCATGGAGAACATGGTGAGGAGCACACTAATCTCTTGGATCAAAGCAAAAACGAAATGCATAACTCTCCCGCTGTAAGATCAGAGCGTGCTTAGATAACCCCATGGGCTCTTGGCTGAGGAGGTGATGAGAGAGAGGCGCCTGTCCTGAGGTCACAGACTGAAACCTTCTGACACCTGTCCCCTTGCCACCACCACGCCTGTCCAGCCTTGGCCGCACTGAGCCAAAGGTTCCAGTGACCAAAAATGTTCCTCCGTCTGGCGTCTCCTATCTCCCCATTAAGTTTTCCTTTTTTTGCTTCTACAAAGCTGCCTGTCATCACCTCTGCCGAGTGTTCTTAGCACCACACTCCCTGTGACCCTCGCCTCCTCTTCCCTTGGCCACAGCTCATTTCTTTTCATGTCGACTGTCACAACTGCAACTAGAGCAGAATATAGGTGACTTAGCTTTATTAACACAGCAATGTGTACTTACATCTCCCAAACTTTATTATTTACCTTCATTTTATGTTTTCTAAAGCTCCTTTAACAAAGAAATCTTTCCAGGGTTCCTTCATCTTTCTACAGTGGTATCACCTTCCACTTAATTCTGAAAGCACTTCAAACTGTTGGGACAGTGGGGGGCTGGGACGAGGTGTTTTATATTATTTTCATGATTTTTAAAATTACTGTTACTATCATTATTATTATTATTATTAATTATTAATTCCCACTGTAATTCTTACTTATAAAATTCTCTCCTGACATAAAAAATTTCTGCTTTTGTATTTCTTGAAATTAATGGTTTTATGGTTGAATCTCAACTTTATCAGCTTAAGAATAATTTCCGCTGAACTGCATATTACCATCCATACTTGCTCATTTCCCCCCTAAGGTGTGTGTTTTCATACAAGAACAAACAGTGTGTGTAAAAGGCGTCAAGAACATACCTGTGGTCAAGGAAAACAACATCCTGCTTGTTCAGGTATTTATTCCTGTTCTTTAACTTTTCCTTGTGTTTCAGAGAAAATTGATGCTCTGAGAAAAACCACAANTAGTTGTAGGGAAATACTAATGATATTTTGAGGAAATTCTTACATATCCATTAACAAGGGCTTACTCGTTTCTACTTATAGTTTAAATTATTTAAAATTATTCATTATCGTGTATTTTGAAGGGCTCATTTAACAAACTTACTCTTGAAATTATGGACTGAATGAAAAAGCTGCAGAAAAGACATTGAAGACTGGCACACTGAATTGGAAAGATCTGTGCTGCTTTCTTTCCACTAAGACTGAAAGAGCTAATCTGAATAATTCCGGGGCTGCAAAGTATGGCATTTTGTTGAGAATTAGATTTCTTAGTTTGCTGAAAGCAAAAAGGATTGCCACACACAGCTGTGTTTGAGCATTCAGTGTGTGAAGGAGGATTTGTGTCTTGTAACAATAACAAGCTGTCAATAGTTCTGAAGGCTGAAGGTTGAGGGGCCCATAAGCACAGGAAGCTGGCTAGGGAGGCAGCTGTGGTGATGGGGACACTGTCCTAATCAGACATTTATCATTGGGTAAGTACCAACCTGACTTCTTGGGGCTTCAAAAGTATAAACAAGAAGATGATTTATAGGGACTTGAAATCTAGTTTGTAAGAATAAACTTAGTAAAATGAGATCAACACGCAATTGCTTAGAGACTAAGAACTGTTCCTGGAGAGGGGGCAGTTTTCTTCCACTTCTTTCTCACTCTGTCACCTTGACAAGAACGGTCCTCAATCTTTATGCCATGGTTTGCTACCATGGAAAAATTCCCCAGAAAGTAACTTCAGTATGATTCTCTCACTCTTACTGTAATTTGTTATGTTACCCACCATGGCTATAAAAAACCTATTCTGAATACATAGAGAATTTGTATTCATTTGGAGTCCAAAAGTGGGAAGAGACAACTAGAGGTTTTTTTTTTTTAATTTTAATGTTGTTAGTTGGGGCACCTGGGTGGCTCCGTTGGTTGGGTGTCTGCCTTTGGCTCAGATCATGATCCCAGGCTCCTGGGATCAAACCCCGCATCAGGATCTCTGCTAGGCGGGGAGCCTGCTTCTCCCTCTCCCTCTGCCTGGCAGTCTGCCACTTGTGCACGTGTGCGCACACGCGGTCTCTCTCTGTCAAATAAATAAATAAATATATATATAATCTTTTTAAAAAATAAAAAAAAATTTTATCAGTTAACATGCAGTGCAATATTGGTCTGGAGTAGATTTCAGTGATTCATCACTTACATACAACACCCAGTGCTCATCATAACAAGTGCATTCCTTTATACCCATCACCCACGTAGCCCATCCCCCATCCACCTCCTTCCATCAATCTTCAATTTGTTCTCTATCATTAAAAGTCACTGATGGGCTTGTTTCTATCCTTTTATTTTCCTTTTACCCCTTCCCGTAGGTTCATCTGTTTTCTTTCTTAAATTCCACATTGAGTGAGGTCATGTGATACTTGTCTTTCTCTGAATGACTTAGCATAATACACTCTAGCTTCATCCACATCATTGTAAATGGCAAGATTTCATTCTTTTTGACGGCTGAGTAATATTCTTGTGTGTGTGTGTGTGTGTGTGTGTGTGTGTGTGTGTGTGTGTATACCACATCTCTATCCATTCATCAGTCAGTGGACATTTGGGCTCTCTCAATAGTTTGGTTACTGTTGGTAATGCTGCTATAAACTTCAGGGTGCATGTAACCCTTGGAATCAGTATTTTTGTACTCTTTGGGTAAGTACCTAGTGGTATAAATGCTGAATCATAGAGTGGTTCTATTTTTTTAATAATGATTTTTTATTATGTTATGTTAGTCACCATACAGTACATCCTTAGTTTTTGATGCAATGTTCCATGATTCATTATTTGTGTATAACACCCAGTGCACCATACAGTATGTGCCCTCCTTACTACCCAGCACTGGCCTATCTAAGTCCCCCATAGAGTGGTTCTATTTTTAACTTTTTGAGGAACCTCCATACTGTTTTCCCAAGTGGGTGCCCCAGGTTACATTCCCAGCAAAAGTGCAAGAGGGTTCCCCTTTCTCTACATCCTCGCCAACACCTGTTGTTTCTTGTGTTGTTGATTTTAGCCATTCTGACACTTGTGAGGTGGTATCTCAACATAGTTTTGATTCCCTGATGATGAGTGAGGTTAAGCATCTTTTTATGTGTCTGTTAGCCATCTGGATGTCTTCTTTGGAAAAGTGTCTATTCAGGGACAATTAGAAATTTCATAACATAGTATTACTTGCACATTTTACTATCAGACCTAGATATGTTCTAATTTAAATAATGCCTTATACACAGCACTCAACACTGGTTTTCCAGATTAGAACATAAGATATAGAGAACCTCAAACATTTCAAGCATTCATAGTTGTGAACTATACTACTCAAATATAACCACTAACTCTGAAGACAGATATAATCTATTGCTGTATAATAAGTTACCCCCAAATGTATTGGTTTAAAACAACAATAAACATTAAAATCTCTTGCAGTTTTTGGGAGCAGCTTAATCAAGTGGTTCTGGATCCAGGTCTCTCACAAGGTTGTGGTCGAAATGCAGGTCAGGGCTGAAGGGATGTGGTGGCTTGATAGACTGGAGTCATCATGTCCGGTCCACACTGCGGCCGAGAGGAATTACGCTCCACATGTTGAAGGGAGGAGTGTCAAATAATTTGCAGGCATGTTTTTAAAGTATATGTAGTTATGGATAAACGTAAATTATTTTTCAATCCTTATAGCTTATTTTGAGGTTCAGTTTATATAAAGTAAAGTTCATGAATCTTCTAGCTGAGTGACTCTTTACTTGAGTAACAACCTCCGTAACCACCACCTAGATCAAAATATGTAACATTTTCAGCTCCATCATATGAATTCCTTTGAATTTTTTATGTACGTAATCACCAATAAAGAAACCTTTAATTCTTCTTTTTTCATTTATAATTTTTATTTCTTTTTCTTGAATTCCTGTACTATGTGGACCTCCAGTACAAGACTGAACAGAATGTGATGTGAGCGGACATCCTTGTCTTTTTCTCGACTTAGAGGGAATACATTTGATATTTCACCATGTTTATCTCTAGGTTGTTTTATCGATAACTTATCAGAGTGAGGGATTTCTACTCCTAATTTGATTAAGCTTTGGCAGTACAAGTGTAAATGGAGTCATAACTTATGATTTTACTACTGCCCACAGCTTTAAACATTAGTCAGGGTATATCGTTTATCTAATTTAGAGAAAAATTATGCTAGGTCTACACATGAAAGAATATTGTGCAGGCAGTCCTCGATTTCCAAATATATTGATCTTCGAATGTGCATTTGTTTGTCAGTTCTTTGGAAATTGCAAGACTTTTTCAAACAGAAGCTTAATTATGCTTGGTGCTTAATTATAGAGGTCAACCACAAAAGTGTTTTGAATCTACCTTAGGTTTAAGGTATGGTCTGTGCTCCTGGTGGGGGTGGCCCTGGGGCTTTGAGGAGAAATGGGAGGGAGAACAGATGAAACCCACCACCAACATCAGCAGCAGCAGCATGTGGGGAGGGCAGTGCTCACCACCACAGACTCTCAGAACTGTCCCTAAGCCAGACGTGGCTGACATTTGTGAAACAGCATCATGTGAATCAGGGCTCTCTGAACCCTGCCCCACGTGGTAAAGAATTTTTAAGTGTCTCAACACACAATTTACATAACTCTAAAAGCAATGAATTTTAAAATGAGACCATTTGAATAGCACTGACAAAATGTTCTCAAATTTAATGTCACATTTACTCTTCAGAGCAGTCCTGTGAGGTTGACATCTACATTTTACAGAAGAGGATTCAATGTGATGAGAGAGAGATCCCTAAGATCTCCCAGCTTATGAGGACTGCACCCAGGACCTGATCCAAGATGAAGGAGATGCAATCTTTTTGCTGCATCGTTTCAGTAACTGATTGTCTGACAACTTTTAATCTTTTTTTAAATTGCTGCAGCAAGGGTGTTCATGCTTAAGGTAACTTTAATGTTACTTTGCTTAGCATAAATTGAAGGAAGTGTTTTACATTCCCAGTTCTTGATCATAGCACATTTAGTCATTTGGCTGAACAGATAAATGAATTCTTTCTTCCTCCTCCAGTACATGCACCTTCATCACATATTAACAGTTCTGCTCCAGGCACCAAGGTATGAGATGTAACAAAGTTGAGAAGAGAATAATTCTATAATTTAGCAATTACTCTAAATACAACCCACCCAATAATGAATGAAATGACTAATAATGAATGAAAATCATTCAGCATTATTATTTCATTCATGTCAGGGTATCTGTTTCCGTGTCTTGGGCACTGTTAGAGCCATGACTAATTTTTCAGATAACAACTCTCAATTTACTAATACTTCCTAATGTTGCCATCATCCTTGTTTTTCAAATTAAAGGAAAAAAACACAGAATACACACAAGAACACTGTAGCACATTTTAAATGTCAGATTGATTTTCATAGTAAGTGGTGGTCTGCTGTGCCGCTGGAGGGACTCCTTTTGATACCAGACAAGCAGGAAGTGGTGAGCCAGGTGGGGATGTCTCAGGTGTCCATGTAGAGTGAAATTCTTGTTTACCACAGGACACTCACATGAGGAGATAGAGGAGAATAGCATCAGGGTACAGAGGGACCTGGTGAGCTCAACACTAGGTGATGACTTTGAGGTGACTCTGAGGTTTCTGAGGTGACTGCAGATCCATCTGAAGGACGGGTCAAAGGGCACATGGCTGGGCTGGATGTGTGCCAGGGAGGTGTGAGGTACAGACCCAGAAAGGACAACAAAGGGGGATCTCAGTGTTTACATAATAAATGATGGCCTCTAAGGAGGACAGACTTACATTTTCTCAAGGTTTTCTATTTGTGTCAGATGCACTCAGTGTCGAATATGAAAGGGCATCTTTCCAAAGACCATTAATACTAGTCTTGTTTGCTCTGTAAACAAGGACTAAAGGCTCCAAAGTATTTTGTCATTACTCCTTGGATTCTGGATGTTCAAGTAGAGCTGATTCTTCTGTTTTTATTACTATTATTCTTAAATCATTGATTGGATCATCCCATGAAACATGAGAGTTTATAGCAAAGATTGAGTTTTCCAAAAGTTACAGCAAGATTTGAGTTTCGCTTTCACCTCCTTAATTTTCTGATGTTCTCTTAGGGAAGAAACCAGTGATTTAAACAGTTGGTAGGTAGGATTTAGAAGGCTCTTTCAGGGCTCTAGATAGACTGAATTTTTTTTTCTATTTCAACTCCTCCAGACATTTGTATTGAAGTGTCCCTGCCATGCCTTTTATGATTATCTATCTAGGTTTCAGACAGCTCCCCTGTCCAGCATGCAGTCAGGCATAAATCACTTCCCACAGGTAGAAGGGTGACAAGTACCCCAACCTCTACCCTGGGGGGATTAGAGGTGAAGCCTAAGGAGGATTTGGTCCTTACTGGAGGTCATCACAGAAGAGTCTGTCCTTTCATCATTCCCTGACAGGTGATTTCTTGAGTTAATTACGTTCTTTTTAAAATAAGATCTCTATAAGATATCTGATAAATATAAGATATAAGATATACAAATTTTAGACTCTTCCACCAGGCATTTTTTCAAATGCTTTCCAATGAAATTTTCATCGTTTATCACACTCTCATCTATTTTCAGTCTGTGGAGTTCTCTGAGCTCTGGTTTACATTTTTGTGAGATCTATTTTTGTCCTTTGTGATAATGCTTTCAGAGCTTTGCCATTCTGCTGTGAAGGCTGTGTATTACTCATATCAAAAGAACTAATGCCAAGGGAGGCAAGGTTCCGGTTGTTTAATTTGGAAAGGCTCATTGTTGTTCATTCCTCTGAGGTCCTGCTTGAGACAGGTCTATCAAGTTCCTACATGTGATTTCTTATGCCTCTTCCATCTGAGTACAAAAGTAGGCATCAGTAATCATTTTATCAAATAAACTGACTCAGAACTTTAATAAAGACTAAAACAAGTATGTTAAGTCCCAAATTTTTTTCTACTCTATTTCTATGTTGTTTAATTACTAATTTATAGTTAAGGATCAGATTTAAAAAGAGTAGTATAGGGTCAGATAGTAAAGAAAGTGGTTAAAATCTGGCATGGGAAACCTCTCAGTAAACATTTTAAAAGGGCATAGATTAAGACTGAATGATGCAGAGAAAAAACCACAGGCTTTGATTTTTCTCATTATTTTCGTCTCTTTCCATTATTTACTGTTCGGACCTCCTTAGTGAAGGGGTTTTGTTCCGTTCCTCTCTAATTCTCACTCATCCATAATTTCGCAATAGTTAAGTCAGAAATGTCTTAAATGAGAAAAGCTCATGTCTGTTTAGATTTCTAATCACTCCACAGAACTTGAGTTTCCTATGATTTGAGAGTCTTCTATTACTACTCTGAGGGTTCTCCAATCACTAATAATGGCTCGCTAAAGGTCGAACGTTCATCTAGTGATTTATGTTCTTGTTTCACAGATTTCCTTAATCACTTTTACATAAATCTAAGAAACCGTTAGTTGAAGTATTGGATGCTTTGGAAGATTCATCATTAGTTCATAATCTCTTCTAATAAAACCTGAAGAGCTCAACCAACAGAAATGAAGCAGCACGTTAGTCACAGGACCCTGCCTTAGAAGAGGCCATGTTTCCAGTGTCAGGCCAATGGATGCAGAAGAGTCCACCTGCTTCCTAGGAATGAGTGCTATGCAGCAAGAAAATGCGTTACTCTCGGCCTTTCCTGTGGCTTCAAATACACTAGTTACGAATAATAACATGATATCCTTTTCTGCTTTTTTTTTAATTGAAGTATACTTGACATAAATCATATTAGTTTAGGTTGTACAACATAATTATTTGACACTCGTGTATATTGTAAAATTATCCCTTGTCACCGTATAAAGCTATAAAATTTTTTCTGTGATCAGAACTTACTTTATATATATGCCACATCTTCTTTATCCATTCATCCATTGATGGACATTTAGGTTGTTTTCGTATCTTGGCTATTGTAATAATGCTGCAACATAGAGACACATATACCTTTCAAATAAGTATTTTCATTTTCTTCAGATAAATACTCAGAAATGAAATTGTTGGATTGTGTGGTAGGTTTTTTAAAAAAATTTTTGAGGAACCTCTATACTGTTTTCCATAGTGGCTGCACCAATTTACATCCCTACCAACAGTGCACAAGAGTTTCCTCTACTCCACACCCTCATCGACGCTTGTCATTTCTTGTACTTTTGGTAACAGCCATTCTGACAGGTGTGAGGTGATATCTCAGTGTGTTTTTTGATTTGCATTTCCCTGATGATAGGGGATGTTGAGCACTTTTTCATATACCAGTTGGATGTTTATATATCTTTTTTTAGAAAATATGTCTACTCCTGTACTTCACACACACTTTTTAATTGGATTTTGTTTTTGTTTGCTATCGAGCTGTATGAATTCTTTATATATTTTGGATTTAGCCCCTTAACAAATATATGGTTTGCAGATATTTTCTCTCATTTCACAAGTTGCCTTTTCATTTTACTTTAGATGCCCAGTATAGGCAGTCCAACATTGAGTCCCTGGCAGCCCATCCAATCAGAATACATGTGCCTGATGTTTCAGCAGCAACACAGACATCACACATGGAATTAAATTTTCCCCAAGCCCAAACTACCTTCTAGTTTGGAAACATCTATACCATTCATTTCTCTAGAGATGTGGTTCCTTATCCTTGTGCCTTCCAAGGGAAATTTGGCAATGTCTGAAGACATTTTTGGTTGTCACAATTGGGGAAGTACGAGGGATGTTACTAAACATCCTACAATACATCAGATGGCTCCCACGACAGAGAATTATCTGACCCAGCTAGCTCTTTTAGCTGTGCAGCTGCATGCTGCCCACCCAACTCTCATCCAGCCTCCACTGCCATGTGCACACTCATGGTGAACCCCTGCAGCCAGATGAGTGCACACTGACAGTACTGATCCTCTGACTTTGGTCTTCTTCAATATTGGGTTGACTATTCTGTGTCTTTTGCCTCTCCATATAAACTTTAGAATCAGTTTGTCAGTACCAACAAAGTAACTTTTGAGATTTTTTATTGGGATTATATTGAATTTATTAACTAAGTGGAGCATAACTAACATTTTGACAATATTTAGTCAACATTGAGTTCATATTCCAAACTATGAACATAGAATTTCTCTCCATTTTTTTAGGTCTTTGACTTCCTCATCAGTTGTTTTTGTTTTCCTTCACATAATTCGTATACATATTTAATTAGATTTGTACCTAAGTGCTTGATTTTTTTTTGATGCTAATGAAAATGGTGTCATTTTTTTTATTTCAAATTCCAGGTGTTCATTGTTAGTATACAGAAAAGCAATTAACTTTTGCATATTAACCTTATATCCTACAACCTTTATATAATTGCTTATTAGTTCCAAGAATGTTTTTTGTCAATTCTTTCAAACTTTCTACATAAACGATCATGTCATCTGTGAACAAAGAGTTTTATTGCTTCCTGTCCAATATGTATACATTGTATTTCCTTCCTTGTGTTATTGCCTCAGTTAAGACTTCCAATACAATGTTGAATAGGAGTGACGAGAGGAGACATCCTTGCCTTATTTACAATTTTAGGGGAAAGCAACCTAGTTTCTCATCATTAAATACGATGGTGTCTGTATGTTTTTTGTGAAAGTTCTATGTCGACGTAAGGAATTTCCCTCCATTCCTAGTTGGTTGAGAGTTTTTAATCATGAATCATCATGATTATTAAATGATTGCTCAGCATCTGTCTATGTGATCATATAATTTCTCTTCTTTAGTCTATTGATATTACGGATTACATTAATTAAAGTTTGAATGTTGAATCAGCCTCACGTACCTGGAATAAATCCCACTTGGTTGTGCTGTATAATTCTTTGAATTCCCTGTTGGATTCAATGTGCCTGTATTTTGTTGAGGATTTTTGCACCTACATTGATGAGTGATATTGGTCTGTAGTTTTCTTTTCTCATACTGTCTTTGTTTAGTTTTGGTAATAGGATAATGCTAGCCTTATAGAGTAGATTAAGAAATATTCCCTCTGATTCTATTTTCAGAAAGCAGTTGTAGGGAATTGGTATCATTTCTTTCTCAAATGTTTGGCACAACTCGGTAAAACCACCTAGGCTTGGTGCTTCCTGTTTTGTAATATTATTAATTATTGATTCAGTTTATTTAGTAGATGTAAACCTATGCAGATTACCTGTTTCTCCTTGTATGAGTTTTGGTAGAGTATGGCTTTCAAATTTGGTTTTATTTCAACTAAGTTATAAAACTTATGGCCATAATATCCTTTTAATGTCTATGAAATCAATAGTGATGGTCCCTCTTTCATTTTTCATATTAGTTATTTGTGCCTTCTATTTTTTTTGGTTAGCCTGTATTAAGAAATGATAGGTATTAAGGAGGGCATTTGATGTGATGAGCACTGGGTGTTATATGCAACTAATGAATCGTTGAACACTACGTCAAAAACTAATGATGTACTATATGTTGGCTAACTGAACATAATAAAAAACGAAATTTAGGGGCACCTGAGTGGCACAGCGGTTAAGCGTCTGCCTTCGGCTCAGGGCGTGATCCCGGCGTTATGGGATCGAGCCCCACATCAGGCTCCTCCGCTATGAGCCTGCTTCTTCCTCTCCCACTCCCCCTGCTTGTGTTCCCTCTCTCACTGGCTGTCTCTATCTCTGTCAAATAAATAAATAAAAAATCTTTAAAAAAAAAATAAATAAAATAAAATAAAATAAAAAACGAAATTTAAAGTTTATTTTTACATAAAAACAAGCATATTTGTAAAAACTCCTCATTTGTGGCAGTTCCAGCTCTATCATCAGTCTCCCTGGTGCCCAGGCTCTGCTCTTGGGTAGAAAACTTGAGCAGTACTTCAACACGCAACCACCAAAAGTATTACATTTCTTCTTTCCCCTAAATTTGGCACTGCAATAACCTTTCCACTGAAAGGTAACATCATCTAGGCCTGCAAATTAACACAGAGAATATATGGCACTTCATATTAATAAGACTATTTTGTGGCTTCTGTGCTTTATGGCACTTGATGCAATTGAAAAGATTTTGTGGTTTTTGTGACTTTAGGAATCTGGCAAGATTACACAGGCTTCTCACTGAGCAGTGGTTTAACAAGCCTTCAACATCCCCAGCCTCAAATGTCAAAGAAATACCAGGGAGGAAAACGGTGTATTGGTTAGAACTGTGAAAAAGGGGGGCGCCTGGGTAACACAGTTGTTAAGCGTCTGCCTTCGGCTCAGGGCGTGATCCCAGCATTCTGGGATCGAGTCCCACATCAGGCTCTTCCACTAGGAGCCTGCTTCTTCCTCTCCCACTCCCCCTGCTTGTGTTCCCTCTCTCGTTGGCTGTCTCTCTGTCACATAAATAAATAAAAAATCTTTAAAAAAAAACTGTGAAAAAGGAAGTGATAATCAATCTATCTCACTGCTGGGTGGTGAGAGAGACATGCAAATTTGAGCATTATATAGACTCTCCCTCTCTACACATTGCCGTAAATACACATAGAGGCCAGACAGAAAACAAGATTCAATAAATGGGTGCTGGGAAAATTGGACAGCTACATACAGAAGAATGAAACTGGACCATTGTCTTACACCAAACACAAAGATAAACCCAAAAATGGATGAAAAACAAAAGTGAGACAAGAATCCATCAAAATCCTAGAGGAGAACATAGGCAGTAACCTCTTCAACATCAGCCACAGCAACTTCTTTCAAGGCACTTCTCTAAAGACAAGGAAAACAAATGCAACATTGAACTTTGGGGACTTCATCAAGATAAAAAGCTTCTGCACAGCAAAGGAAACAGTCAACAAATCTAAAGGCAACCCATGGAATGGGAGAAGATACTTGCAAATGACACTACAGATAAAGGGATGGTATCCAAGATCTATAAAGAACCTCTCAAACTCAGCACCCATAAAACAAATAATCCAGTCAAGAAATGGGCAGAAGACATGAAGAGACACTTCTCCAAAGA
>NW_024426008.1:214098-216900 GCF_017311325.1 Ursus maritimus
AAGACATTCAAATGACCAACAGACACATGAAAAAATGCTCCACATCACTTGCCATTAGGAAAGTGCAAATAAAAATCACAATGACAATACCACCTTACAGCAGTTAGAATGGCTAAAATTAACAAGACAGGGAACAACAAATATTGGTGAGGATGTTGAGAAAGTGGAATCCTCTTATACTGTTGGTGGGAATGCAAGCTGGTACAGCCACTTTGGAAAACAGTACGGAGGTTCCTCAAAAAGTTAAAAATAGAGCTGCCCTATGACCCAGCAATTGCACTAGTGGGTATTTACCCCAAAGATACAGATGTAGCGAAAAGAAGGGCCACATGCATGCCAATGTTCATAGCAGCAATGTCCACAATAGCCAAACTGTGGAGGGAGCCGAGATGTCCTTCAACAGACGAATGGATAAAGAAGATGTGGTCCATATATACAATGGAATATTACTCAGCTATCAGAAAGAACGAGTTCTCAACATTTGCTGCAACATGGACGGCACTGGAGGAGATAATGCTAAGTGAAATAAGTAAAGCAGAGAAAGACAATTATCATATGGTTTCTCTCATCTATGGAACATAAGAACTAGGAAGATCGGTAGGGGAAGAAAGGGATAAAGAAAGGGGGGTAATCAGAAGGGGGAATGAAGCATGAGAGACTATGGACTCTGAGAAACAAACTGAGGGCCTCAGAGGGGAGGGGAGTGGGGGAATGGGATAGGCTGGTGATGGGTAGTAAGGAGGGCACGTATTGCATGGTGCACTGGGTGTTATATGCAACTAATGAATCATCGAACTTTACATCAGAAACCAGGGATGTACTGTATGGTGACTAACATAATATAATAAAAAAAACATTAAAAAATTTATTGGCATAAAGTTGTTGATAAAAGTTTTTAATGATCCTTCCTATTTCATTGGTGTTGGTCATGACCTCTCCCCTTTCATTCATAATTTTATTAATTTGGGTCCTTTCTCTATTCTTTTGAATAAGTCTGTCCAGTAGCTTATCGATCTTACTTATTCTTTCAAAGAACTGGCTTCTAGCTCTGTTGATCTGCTCTACTGTGCTCCTGGTTTCCAATTCATTGATCTCTGCTCTAATCTTGATCAACTGCTTTCTCATGCCTGGGTTAGGCCTGTTCTTCTGTTCCAGCTCCAGCTTCTTGAGGTGAGAATATAAGAACTGCATTTTAGATTTTTCTATTCTTTTGGGTGAGGCTCGGATGGCTATGTATTTTCCCCTTAGGACTGCCTTTCCAGTGTCCCATGGGTTTGGGGCCATTGTGTTTTCACTGTCATTGGTCTCCATAAATTGTTTAAATAATTGATTTTTGATTTCCTGGTTTATCCAATCATTCTGGAGCAGGATGGTTCTTAGTTTCCAAGTGTTTGAGTTTCTTCCAAATTTTTCCCTGTGATTGAGCTCCAATTTCAAAGCACTGTGGTCTGAGAATATGCAGGGAATAATTTCAATCTTTTGGTATCAGTTGAGACCTGTTTTGTGACCCAGTATGATCTATTCTGGAGAAAGTTCCATGTGGATTTGAAAAGAATGAGTGATCTGTTGTTCTGGGGTGTAATGTTCCGTATATATCTATGAGATCCATCTGGTTCAGTATGTCATTCAAAGCTCTTGTTTCTTTGTTGATTTTCTGCTTAGGTGATCTGTCTATTGCTGAGAGTGGAGTGTTGAGGTCCCCTACTATTAATGTATTATTATCAATATGTCTCTTTATTCTGGTTAAGAGTTGGCTTGTGTATGGGCTGCATGTTCTTCTCAGATAGAGCTTTGAAAATACCCTGCCAACCCTTCCTAGCCTGCCAGGTCTCTGTAGACAGCTCTGACGTTTTTCTGATATTTTTCCCTCTGTATGTAAGGATTTTCTTCCCCCTGGCTGCTTTGAATACTGTGTCCTTGGATCTAATATTTGTGAATTGCACTATGATGTGACGTGGTGTAGGTCTGTTCTCATTGACCTTGGGAGGTGTCCTCTCTGCCTCATGGACATGAATGCTTGTTTCCTTTGCTAGATTAGGGAAGTTCTCAGCTACAATTGTTTTAAATATCTCTTCTAGACCTCTCTCTTTCTCCACTGCCTCGGGGATGCCAATGACTCTGACATTGGAACATTTCATTGAGTCAGTAATCTCCCGTAATCTACATTCTTGAGATTGGATTTTTTTGAGCCAAGTTTCTGTTTTAACTTTCTCTTCTACCTTTCCATCCTCCAGTTCACTAATTCGTTCTTCTGCCTCATTTACCCTGGCCTTCAGAGCGTGTAGCATTTTTTGAGTGCTTTTGATTCATAGCATTTTTAATTTTTCCCAGATTTGCTCTCATTTCTGCCCTTAGAGATTCTATATTCTCGTTAATATTTTCGTTAACATTTCCTTCAAGTCTACACATAATCTTGACCATTGTTACTTTGAACTCCATTTATGACAATTTGGTTATATCCATATCCATCTGTTCTGTGGCAGAGGCCACAGTCTCTGTCTCCTTTCTTTGCTGAGTGTTTCTCTTCCTCGTCATTCTGATGAAGAGAGTTTGCGGGGATGCCCAGAGCCCAAATTATTGACCAGGACCCAGGCAGTGGGCACTTGTTTTATAGGGACTTTAGGGATGTGGGATTCTTGATTTTTCAGCCTGCCTGCTGGGGGAGGGGCCTGTTTGGTAGAGTCACCCTGTCCCCTGCGAGGGGGATGGGGATGGGCACAATGTGAGCTGGTATTTCTGGGCTTTTGTTCTCTCGCGGCTTTCCCTGGCAATTTTCTGTGACTCTTCTGAAAGAGCAGCAGT
>NW_024426008.1:216910-333602 GCF_017311325.1 Ursus maritimus
GAGATGTCCTTCAACAGACGAATGGATAAAGAAGATGTGGTCCATATATACAATGGAATATTACTCAGCTATCAGAAAGAACGAGTTCTCAACATTTGCTGCAACATGGACGGCACTGGAGGAGATAATGCTAAGTGAAATAAGTAAAGCAGAGAAAGACAATTATCATATGGTTTCTCTCATCTATGGAACATAAGAACTAGGAAGATCGGTAGGGGAAGAAAGGGATAAAGAAAGGGGGGTAATCAGAAGGGGGAATGAAGCATGAGAGACTATGGACTCTGAGAAACAAACTGAGGGCCTCAGAGGGGAGGGGAGTGGGGGAATGGGATAGGCTGGTGATGGGTAGTAAGGAGGGCACGTATTGCATGGTGCACTGGGTGTTATATGCAACTAATGAATCATCGAACTTTACATCAGAAACCAGGGATGTACTGTATGGTGACTAACATAATATAATAAAAAAAACATTAAAAAATTTATTGGCATAAAGTTGTTGATAAAAGTTTTTAATGATCCTTCCTATTTCATTGGTGTTGGTCATGACCTCTCCCCTTTCATTCATAATTTTATTAATTTGGGTCCTTTCTCTATTCTTTTGAATAAGTCTGTCCAGTAGCTTATCGATCTTACTTATTCTTTCAAAGAACTGGCTTCTAGCTCTGTTGATCTGCTCTACTGTGCTCCTGGTTTCCAATTCATTGATCTCTGCTCTAATCTTGATCAACTGCTTTCTCATGCCTGGGTTAGGCCTGTTCTTCTGTTCCAGCTCCAGCTTCTTGAGGTGAGAATATAAAAACCGCATTTTATACTGTTCTATTCTTTTGAGTGAGGCTTGGATGGCTATGTATTTTCCCCTTAGGACCACCTTTGCAGTGTCCCATAGGTTTTGGACTGATGTGTTTTCATTTTTGTTGGTCTCCAAAAATTGTTTAAACTGATTTTTAATTTCCTGGTTTACCCAATCATTCTTGAGCAGGATGGTTCTAGTTTCCAAGTGTTTGAGTTTCTTCCAAATTTTTCCCTGTGATTGAGCTCCAATTTCAAAGCACTGTGGTCTGAGAATATGCAGGGAATAATTTCAATCTTTTGGTATCAGTTGAGACCTGTTTTGTGACCCAGTATGATCTATTCTGGAGAAAGTTCCATGTGGATTTGAAAAGAATGAGTGATCTGTTGTTCTGGGGTGTAATGTTCCGTATATATCTATGAGATCCATCTGGTTCAGTATGTCATTCAAAGCTCTTGTTTCTTTGTTGATTTTCTGCTTAGGTGATCTGTCTATTGCTGAGAGTGGAGTGTTGAGGTCCCCTACTATTAATGTATTATTATCAATATGTCTCTTTATTCTGGTTAAGAGTTGGCTTGTGTATGGGCTGCATGTTCTTCTCAGATAGAGCTTTGAAAATACCCTGCCAACCCTTCCTAGCCTGCCAGGTCTCTGTAGACAGCTCTGACGTTTTTCTGATATTTTTCCCTCTGTATGTAAGGATTTTCTTCCCCCTGGCTGCTTTGAATACTGTGTCCTTGGATCTAATATTTGTGAATTGCACTATGATGTGACGTGGTGTAGGTCTGTTCTCATTGACCTTGGGAGGTGTCCTCTCTGCCTCATGGACATGAATGCTTGTTTCCTTTGCTAGATTAGGGAAGTTCTCAGCTACAATTGTTTTAAATATCTCTTCTAGACCTCTCTCTTTCTCCACTGCCTCGGGGATGCCAATGACTCTGACATTGGAACATTTCATTGAGTCAGTAATCTCCCGTAATCTACATTCTTGAGATTGGATTTTTTTGAGCCAAGTTTCTGTTTTAACTTTCTCTTCTACCTTTCCATCCTCCAGTTCACTAATTCGTTCTTCTGCCTCATTTACCCTGGCCTTCAGAGCGTGTAGCATTTTTTGAGTGCTTTTGATTCATAGCATTTTTAATTTTTCCCAGATTTGCTCTCATTTCTGCCCTTAGAGATTCTATATTCTCGTTAATATTTTCGTTAACATTTCCTTCAAGTCTACACATAATCTTGACCATTGTTACTTTGAACTCCATTTATGACAATTTGGTTATATCCATATCCATCTGTTCTGTGGCAGAGGCCACAGTCTCTGTCTCCTTTCTTTGCTGAGTGTTTCTCTTCCTCGTCATTCTGATGAAGAGAGTTTGCGGGGATGCCCAGAGCCCAAATTATTGACCAGGACCCAGGCAGTGGGCACTTGTTTTATAGGGACTTTAGGGATGTGGGATTCTTGATTTTTCAGCCTGCCTGCTGGGGGAGGGGCCTGTTTGGTAGAGTCACCCTGTCCCCTGCGAGGGGGATGGGGATGGGCACAATGTGAGCTGGTATTTCTGGGCTTTTGTTCTCTCGCGGCTTTCCCTGGCAATTTTCTGTGACTCTTCTGAAAGAGCAGCAGTGGCCAAATCCTAGCCTCTGTCTCAGAACAGAGAGATCGCAGTCCATTCTCCACTGAGCTCTCTTAGCCAGTTTAACTCTGCTTCTGTCGGTGCTTCTATAAACCCCACAGCCCCCTGGGTTGTGCGCCCCACAGCCGCTCTCCCAGCCCTCACTTCCAGGGCCGGCGTGTCTCTGTCCTTTGTGCTTCTAACACCACCAGCCGCACCCGATTCCTGAGCACCCTCCGGAGCTCCCGGTATCAGTCTGGTTCCAGTGAGCTCTCCGGAGCTCCAGTTTTCAGTGTGGTCATATGCACACTCCCAAGCTCTCGGTTTCAGTCTAGTTCGAGTGATTGCTCCGGAGCTCCGGATTTCAGTCTGGTTGCACGCGCGTTCCCAGGCTCACGGTCTCAGTCTGCTCTCTCACGGGTGCTCGTCCGTGCCGTGCGTCTGGCCCGCTCCCCATTGCAGGTGGCTACTGCTTCCCGGCGCCAGAGCGCAGCGGCTCCCCCCCCCCTTCTGTTTATCTTCCCATGTCTGTGCGTGGATTCCTGGCTCCCCGCTTCGTATCTCAATACTCAGCACTGGAGATGTTCGTTTATAGAGATCCAGATGTATCTTCCTGCATCTCAGGCTGATTTCATGGGTGTTCAAGATGGTCTGGTAGATATCCAGCTCGACTCAGGGGACCAGCTGAAAAAGGGGTCCCCTACTCCTCTGCCATCTTTTCCTCCCTCCCTGTACTTTTCATTTTAAATTTTCTTTAGGTATTTTTATGTCTATTTCTCTTAAAAATCCTTATTTGTTGAATTTGTCATATTTTTTTCTATAATTCTTTAAACATGCTTTCATTGTTTTTGAAATATTTTTTATTGAGGTGACCTTTACATAACATAAAATTAACCATTTAAAAGTGAACAATTCAGTGTCACCTAGTATATTCACAAAGTTGTGCGACCACCACTTCTATCTAATTCCAAGCATTTTCATCACCACACAAGGAAACACTGTTTTAAAAAAGGACCAGTTAAACATTGTTAACCATTCTCTTCTACCCCCAGTCCCTGGAAACCACCAATCTGTTTTCCGTCTCTATGGATTTACTTATTCTGGATTTTGCTATAGTCCGAAAGTTTGTGTCCCCTCAAAATTCATATGCTGAAGTCCTAACCCCCAAAATATTAGGAGGTGGGTCCTTTCAGATTCCTAGCCCCCTCCACTATGTGAGAACGCAGAAGACATCATCCATGAATCAGGAAGCGTGCCTTCACCAGCCACCACACTGGATCTGCTGGTACCACAGTCTTGGACTTCCCAGGCTTCAGAGCTGTGAGAGATTAATTTTGTTTTGTTTTTTGTTGTTGTTGTTGTTGTTGTTGTTGTTTTTATTTAATTAGCTACCTAGTCTGTGGTATTTTGTTGTAAAAGCCTGATTAAGACTAAGTCAAGTGGCATTATAAAATACATGAGCTTTTTTGTCTGGCTTATTTTATTTAGCAGAATGTTTTCAAAGTGCATCCACATTGTACCATGTATCAGTACTCTACTCTTCTAAGGCTGAATAATATGCCATTATACCAATACACCACAATTTCCTTATCTACTAATCAGTTGATGGACATTTGGGGTTTTTTCCACCTTTGGTTCTTGCAAATAATGCTGCTATGAACATGTGTATTCACATATTTGTTTGAGTATGTGCTTTTAATTCTTTTGGGTATGTACCTAAGAGGGGAATTCAATGTTTAACTTTTTGAACAACTGCCAGACTCTTTTCCACAGCAACTGCACCATTTTGCATTCCCACAAACAATGTACAAGACTTCTTCCAACTTTTCCACATCCTTGCCATCACTTATTTTCCAATTTTTTCTAGTGAGTGTGAAGTGGGATCTCATTGTGGTTTTGATTTGTACTTCTCTGATGAAAATCTATGTTAAATGTCTTTCCTTCTGCTTATGGGTCATTTGTGTATCTTCTTTGGAGAAGTACCTATTTAAGTTCTTAGTCCATTTTTAAAAAAATTTTTTAGAGGGGGTAGCAGCAGAGGGAGAGGGAGAGAGAGAATCCTAAGCAGGCTCCATGCCAACACATGAGGCCAATGCTGGACTTGATCTCACAACCCTGAGCTCATGACCTGAGCCAAAATCAAGAGTCGTCACTTAACCAACTGAGCCACCTAGGCACGCCCTTAGTCCATTTTTAAGTGGCTTGTTTGTCTTTTAGTCGTTGAGTTGTAAGAGTTCTTTATATATTCTGGATATTAAACCCTTATTAGATAAATGAGTTTGCAAACATTTTCTCCTATTCAGTGGGGGTCTAAGGTTTTGTTGTTTGGGGCTTCTCCTATCACCTACTTCCAGTGCAGTGAGAAGTAACTGTTGTTTTTCCAAGGTGGATATACAAGTCAAGATCTTGTCAGAAGAAAGAAACTACACAGTAATTTGAACAAGAACAAATATAAAGAATTATTAGCTATAAAAAAATTGGAGTAATAATGTATTGATTTAATGAAAAACAAAGAGAACTCTAAAAAATATCAGAACAGCAGAAATATAAGCAGCAGCTACTACTACCCTTGGGCCTGAGACAGAGCACCCAGTGAAGACCCCTCTTCCCCAGGCCTCAGGGTGAAATCCAGACTTTGTTGGAGAGAGCGTAGCTATGGCTCCCTGAATGGCTGAGAAGTCATAGTGGTGTCATGCCCATGGAATGAGCTGAAAAAAAAAATCTGCCTTCTGGAACTTGCAAAAAATTTGCCATCTAAAGAATTCATGGACAGGAGTCTCACTGGAGATACCCACTATGACTTATCTGAAGAGGAGACGGGGGAAGTTACCGGCTGCTAGGTACTACTGCCACTGTAAGCTGCAGGAGCTGGATGCTGGATGCTGGAGAAAACACACATACTGCAGGGGTCTGGCCCTGTGGAAAATGGATGCATTGCAGGAGTGCGTTCTGGAGAAGCCAGGAGTGTTTTAGGAGCTGCACACTCGTAGCCTGCCAACTGAGCAGGAGGAAACTGGACAGAAAACCCCTTCCACCTGTAATGAGTCTCTGGCCCCCTCTACTGGCAAAGCATAAACATCATGCCAAATGGCAAAGGAAAACTATTAAAGGACCAGAATTATTTTTACAGATCACACAGTGAAGAATGAATTTGGAGTGAAAAGGTAATACATTGATAATAGGCACAGTGGGACTGGCCATAAGAAAAAAAAAACAACAACAAACTTGCTGGTAGGAGCAGACATGATTTTGTGCTGAGGGCAAAAACCCACACAGACAGATTTGTCAGTAAAAGTAGAAAACTTCATAGGAAACAAAGAAAGAAAACCCACAGCTCTACTAAACTGAGGTTGCAGACCCTGTTGGGGCAAATGGTGAAACAGAAATGTCATGGAGAGATTCTGGAAATGAGGGAGTTATAGTAGGGCCACATCCAAAGCTACCTGTAAGCCAACACATTTGCTTGGGGGAGAACCAAGAGAGCTAAATATACAGTAAAAGTCAAGACAGACTTGGGAGCTGGCTGAACTTTGAATATTATCCCTGAACCACACACAGATCCATGAGCAGAGGGTGGGAGCCTATTGGGCTTGTGGTATAAAACCACCATCTCTACCCAAATCACTGGCTGACAACTAAGTTAGGCAGTTACCTATGCAAATTCAAGTAAGACATACGGAAAAATAAAAATAAGAATTTAAAAGATGGGGCAACCCTGTTGGGACCCCTCTCATTCTTGAGAGCTTTTTCTGTATCTTCTCTTAATAAACTTCTATCACTTAAAAAAAAAAAGAATTTAAAAGAAGAGTAGAGGTATCAGCAGCCACATATTGCCAGGGAACTAGATCCTGTAGTTTAAGTCCAGGCAGGTAGCTAGAAAGATAAAAGAGCAATGATCAGGGGGACAATGCTGATACAGAAGTGCTGATATGTTATCTAAATTGTGCAGCTTTCAGCAACAATAGCAACAAATTGTAAGACGTGAAAAGAAACAGGAAATATGACTCAAACTCAGGGGGAACAAAGCAATCAATAGAAATGACACTGAGTAGATTCAGATGTTGACTTTAGCAAACAAGGATGTCAAAACAACTCTTATAATATGCTCAAAGAATTGAAGAGTCATTTGTGAAAATGGCAGAGTAGGTAGCTCCGTGGGCCTGTCCCTCCATGAAAACAGTGAAATACCAAAAAACAAAACAAAACAAAACAAAAACCAAAAACCTGTCAGAATCAACTTTATCAGAACTCTGATCAGAACAATCAGAGGTTTACAAGCAACCTGGGGGGGGGGGAGGCTGAATCAAGAAAGAGGCAATTTAAAAGCAGTAGGAAAGCTTTCTGGCCTTTTTACCAGCCCTTGCTCCATCCCCTTCCCTGGCTCAATGGTAATTTCGAAGACCACGATCCTAGTGAAAAACCCTGGTCTTTTGTTCTGGGGGAACCAGAGCAGACTTTATTCTCAGAGCATTGTGTTTGTCTATTCTAATCTGTCTGGGGGCTACCTGAAGGACAGGTGCAAGGCATTGTCTTTGTTTTTCCTAGCTCAGAACTCTCTCAGGATGGCAACATCATGGGCAATCTTTGAGAATGTTGTAAGGCAAATGAAAAACCTGCAGCTGACTGGGAGTACAAAACAAGAGTGCCAAAAGCCAGAGAGGAAAATCTGGGGAGAGAGTTTCTTTGGTAAATTAGGACATTCAAAAGTTCCAGTGTATACTGCAGGGATTTACAAAGCTACTGTGCATCCCTGGGACATGATGCATGCTCAGAAAAAGACTAAGAAAACTCTTAAGTTTTTACCTCTACCTGACCTATAGGCTCAGTGAAGCAGGAAGTGAAGAATAAGGCAGAGTTGCAAATGGCCTAGCTAAGTGTTGTAGGAAAACGCCAACATAGAACTAATCTGCAAAGACTGGGAATGATTCCCTCCTACTCTTGTCTCACCGACTTATCTATCTCTATATCTATCTTTCTTTTTCCTGATGTTCAAGGAAATCTATCCAATCACTGCTGAACACAAACTAAAAGAAGGGACTTCAGAAACCCCGTATGACGAAGAATACAGACTTCAGCAACATAGTTCAGAAAATCATTGACCACACTACAGCCTAAAGCAAGCAAGCAATAATCCAATCAAAAATGGGCAGAAGATATGAACAGACACTTTTCCAATGAAGACATACAAATGGCTAACAGACACATGAAAAAATGTTCAAAATCATTAGCCATCAGGGAAATTCAAATCAAACCACATTGAGATACCACCTTACGCCAGTTAGAATGGCAAAGATAGACAAGGCAAGAAACAACAATTGTTGGAGAGGATGTGGAGAAAGGGGATCCCTCCTACATTGTTGGTGGGAATGCAAGTTGGTACAGCCACTCTGGAAAACAGTGTGGAGGTCCCTTCAAAAGTTAAAAAGTGAGCTACCCTATGACCCAGCCATTGCACTACTGGGTATTTACCCCAAAGATACAGACGTAGTGAAGAGAAGGGCTATATGCACCATAATGTTCATAGCAGCATTGTCCACAATAGATAAATCGTGGAAGAAGCCAAGATGCCCTTCAACAGGTGACTGGATTAAGAAGTTGTGGTCCATATATACAATGGAATATTACTCAGCTATCAGAAAGAACGAGTTCTCAACATTTGCTGCAACATGGACGGGACTGGAGGAGGTTATGCTAAGTGAAATAAGTCAAGCAGAGAAAGACAATCACTAGTAATAGTGATAAATGGTTTCACTCATTTATGGAACATAAGATTGCTCTCTCTCTGACAAATAAATTAACTAATTTTTTAAAAAATTTTTAATAAAATAAAGTAAATGGTACCAGGAAAACTACATAGCCCCGTGGAAAAGAATGAAGTTGGATCCTTACCTCACACCATAGGCAAAAATTAACACAAAATGGGGTCAACGATTTAATATAATAGATGAAAATCATAAAACTTTTATTTTTTTAAAAGATTTTATTTATTATTTGTCAGAGAGAGCACAAGCAGGGGGAGCAGCAGGCAGAGCAGGCAGAGGGAGAAGCAGGCTCCCCACTGAGCAAGGAGCCTGATGTGAGACTCAATCCCAGGACCCTGGGATCATCACCTGAGCCAAAGGCAGCCACTTAACTGACTGAGCCACCCAGGCGTCCCATCATAAAAATTTTAAAGGAAATGTAAGATAAATCATTCTGATTTTGGATTTGGCAATGGATTCTTAAGTATGATACCAAAAACCTGAGCACCAAAAGAGCAAATTAGGTAAATGGGACTTCATCAAAATTAAAAACTTTTATGTATCAAAAGACACCATCAACAGAATAAAAAGAACTTGTTCAAAAATATACTTTTATTGATGACAATGAAAAGAATCAGATTGAATATAATAAACCTGTGTGATGTGTGTATGTTCAACACGATTAGCCTATATGAAGGGATTTAAAGAAGATTTGCCTAAGTGTAAATACCATGTTGTTCTCGGGAAGATAGCATCACTTTTGTAAAAATGTCATTTCTCACCAATTAATTCATATTAATTTAATAAAGTGATAACCGAAATCTCAACACAATTATTGTATAGGTTGGACCTTAAAAACTTATTCTAAACTTTTCTTGATAGATAGTATGAGAGAACAACCAGGAAAATTTTTGAAAATAAAGAAATGGTGCAATGATAAACAGACAAATCAAGGAACAGAATACAAAGTCCACAAATGGACCTAAGTCCATATGGATTTTAACATGTAAGAAAAGCAAGTTTTCGGGGCGCCTGGGTGGCACAGCGGTTAAGCGTCTGCCTTCGGCTCAGGGTGTGATCCCGGCTTTACGGGATAGAGCCCCACATCAGGCTCCTCTGCTATGAGCCTGCTTCTTCCTCTCCCACTCCCCCTGCTTGTGTTCCCTCTCTCACTGGCTGTCTCTGTCTCTGTCAAATAAATAAATAAAATCTTAAAAAAAAAAAAAAAAGCAAGTTTTCAAATTAACACAAAATTAATAATAGATTATTAAATCAATTATGGTGCACTCTATCAACATTAATTTAGGAAGAAAGAATCGGCATCACTCTTTCAACTCAATTCCAAAATAAATTAAATGCACCCAAAGATTTAAAGAAAACACATATAGTATTAGGAGAGATAATGGGTGAATATTTATATATCTTGAATTTGGATGGCATGATAATAGTGAAAAAGGAAAGACTGACTATGTAAAAACTTAACACTCTCACTGGCCAACAACACTCACAATAAGAAGGTATAAGTAACACCCAAAGATAATGCCAAAGATAGACTGCAGAACAATAGGAACACGTATGAGGAAGAGTTCATTTATAAAGTGTTTCACTCATCAGAGAAAAATTATACAAACACAATAAAAATATGAATATACAACATGAATAGCAACTTCTTTAGTCTAATATCCAGTGTTGGAAAGTGTATGGGAGAAACACACTTTGGAAGACTATTTGTTAACATCTTTTAAATTTTTACGTGGGTACACATTTCAATGGGAAAATTCTATATTCTTGGCAACTGCACTGCAGAAGTCACACAAATATGCAAAGCTATACGGACAAAGATATTCACTGTACATTATCTCTGATAATGATAATTGCAAAGGAATTAAATAATCATCAAAAAGGCATTAATTACAACTGATGAATCACTAAATTCTACCGCTGAAATTAATAGTACACTATATGTTAATTAAATTGAATTTAAATAAAATTTTTAAAGGCATTACTTAAATAACTATGATACGCCTCCTACAAAGAATAATATGCAGCTAGGAAAAAGAATGAGATAGTTCCACAAAGCATGACCAGACCACTGGGCCACAAAACAACGTTAAATATACAAGTAAGTGAATAAGTGGACACCGAAGTTTTTTGAAAAATGTGTTTATTTTTGCTGCACTGAATAAAGTCCAGTTACCATGGGTTGTGTTTGGAGAGTGGAGTAGAGAGTGAAAAGAAACTTCCAATATAGCATTGTGCATTGAATTTCCATCAACTGAGCGTATACCTATAACTTTAAAATAAATATTTAAACTAAAACAGGAAAAACTCTATTTAAAGTGTTTAAGGAATAACAGGCTTAGTTAACAGACTTGTTAAGCGCAGGAGGGTGAAAAAAACCAACTTGCAAAGTGTTGGTGCTCAGGTCAAGCCATCCCAAGATAGTGTCACAAGAACACTCTGACCCTGCCTTGTCTACAGAAAGCAGGAAATAAATCTCCCTGTCACAAGAGGTAGAGAGACATCCTTATCAACCAGAGATAGGGAATTCAGAACCAGGAAGTCAGTGTAAACAAATTCTGCCTAGATTCCTTACTAATTAATACCCAAACCTAAGCTTTTTTGTTTTGCCCATCCTCACAAATTATTGTTTCTTTTTCTGAAAAGTATAAAAGCTCCCTATCTCGGTCACTTCTTAGGTCCCATATTTGTGAGACCTTTATATGTATGAAAATTTTTTTTTCTCCTGCTAATCTGTCTTTTGTCCATGTCATTATTGGACCAGACAAAAGAACTCAAGAAGGGGAGGAGTATCCCCCTCCCCCACAAAACTTATTCTTAATTTTCCAAGACTGCATAAAAACGAAGAACAACCCGTTTGCATAAAATGAATAAATGCTAGTGGGTCCACGCTTAATTAACCTGTCACTGCTATGGGATTTACCTTTTGCATTAAAGGTTCATGTTTTCGCGTTTTCTGCCTTTCCCAAAGGAAGCCACACGATACCAAGTAAGGTCCATTTTTGCAAAAAACGGAAACTTAAGTCTGATCAACAGAACAATTCCACCACCCTGGGGAGTCGGCTGACACAGAGGACTCGGTTCCCGAACCAGGAGAGACGGTAGACGGAGAACCGCGCACGGTGGCCCGGGAGCAGGCACGGCGGCACCCCTGCCCCCCAGGCCTGCGTGAGAGCCTGGAGCGCAGCTGGAGGACTCGCCCAACCCCAGCAGAGCGAGGCAGCAGCAAGTGCCCGGGAGCTGCGGAGACTCTGCCGCTCCACTTCCCCGACCCTCCCGCCGGCCGCGCGCCCTTCCCGCACCTGCCGCGCGCGTCCCTTACTCCTGGCTGTGAGGGAGGCGGAGGAGGCTTGACCGTGCCCTGCTCTGGCCAGACTCCTTTGTGCTGAGCGAGGTTTTGACGGGGTCCCCAGTGCAGTGGGGACGAACGCTTTCTCGAAAAGCTGCTTAGTATTAAAGCTTTACGTTTGTGTTCACAAAGATTGCACTAACTTCTTCATGGCTACTAATTTCTTCCTCCAGTTCGAATAGGATCCATTTTTTAAAAATCTGTCATCGTCATAGAAGAAATGATTAATGAAAAACAATACTGAGCAAAAACATGCTCAATATATGTAATTAGTAAAAAGATTTTCTCTAACATGCCCATCTCTGGAGGATGCATGATTGTATGATAACCATTTTCTTTTTTTCATTATGTGTATTTTTGCGTATTATTTCTGTATTTCCGGAAAGATCTTGTTGTTTTTTTTCTTTTCTGAGGTAAAGATGTTGGTCACAGATGCTATTACGTTATCATAATGCTGTGCTCCGTGTTCTCCCCTTGTATTTACATTTCATAGCTGTATTCACATTTCATAGCTGTATTCCCAAGAAATGTGTACCTTGACTTCTTCTGAAGGTTTGGATTTTACAAGGCGCTCTAGCACAGCAAAATCCATATTTTTGAAGTTTTATTTCAGAGAAAATTTTGTGCTACAAAATTTTTCAAACAATTAGGACGTAGTGAAATAAGCACCCATATTTATTGCCTCGTTTTACAAAATTTTAAAATTTTGTTCTCTTTTATGTGCTTGTTTGGCTGAGAATTTGTAAAATTACTTATATATGGTTTCACTCCTAAATACTTCAGTTGGCATAACTCTTAAAAATAAGTAAATTTTCCTATACAACACTACCATTATTTTCATGATTAACAAGAGTGATAAAAATAAACTGAAGTAAGTATTGCTGAATCACCTAAAATAGAGTCAGTAGGACACTGAGGAAATATGGTCTATGCAAGACTCCTGTCTGAAGTCTCAGAATGATGAATTTGGCTTGTTGCCAAACTTCAAGAATCCTGAATAAACATCAGCAGCATGCAAGAATGGATTTATTTATTTATTTTTAAGAGCAACAATGTAAATTTTATTAGGTTGGTTATTATAGCCAGGATTAGGAGTTGACAGCTTGTATTTAGCAATAGAATCTTTTTTTTAAAAATATTTTTTTATTATATTTTGTTAGTCACCATACAGTACATCCCTGGTTTTTGATGTAAAGTTCGATGATTCATTAGTTGCGTATAACACCCAGTGCACCATGCAATACGTGCCCTCCTTACTACCCATCACCAGCCTATCCCATTCTCTCACCCTCCTCCCCTCCGAAGCCGATTTAAATGGACTTTCTGCCTAGCATTAACTGTACCAACCAGCCGTGTATAGAATAGTGTTACCGTAAGCCTGCTAGTACCAATCATTAAAAAAAAAAATTATGTAATGTGGGTAAAATTCCTCCCTCACCTTTAAAAACTCTAAGTCCCTTTGTCTCTTCATAGTGCAGTCTAAGTTGCTGCCTGAATTTGTGTCTCCCAAATTGCAATTCCTAGGACCCCAAATAAAGGCTTTGTTTTACAGCTTTGCTTTATTGCTTTACGGCCTTGCCTTTTCTTGTTTGGCAAGAGTAACTGTAATTTTCCTTAATATTTCTAATGTCCAGACCATACTCAAGTCTCACTGACATCTACCAACCATTTTTAAAACACAGAAAAGCCATAGAAATCCCCTCAAGTTCAGGGCACAAGGTTTATAAGGACTGTAGTCCTGAATCACACTGACTCCTGATGTGGGAAACAAAGGTAAATGTCCTTTCCACCTACAGCTCAGCGTGTCCTTGAAACAGGCGGAGGGACATTCCTCTAGGGACTCAACTGCCTCAGTGCTAATAAAAGGCAGTCCTAGCCCAACCCCACCCCCCCAACCAGGATCCTGTAAGTCTACTTTAACGTATAAAAATTCCTTTGGAAACTTCCTTTATCTCTATACCCCCCAAGATACATGTTGGCAATCACTCCCCAAGCATATGGCCCACCGATATCCATCTGAAGTGTCTCTAAGGTTTTATTAGACAGTAATAAATGACCTTTTCCCAACAATAGCTATCCCCTCAAGGTCCTGGAAATCTTGCTTCCAGAATTTCTTAGAGACTTGCACTCTCCCTAACCCCCTCCCAACTTGACAGTATATAATGGGCCACTCCTCATGACCCGAGGGCAGTTCTTTCTGCCCACAGTCCTGTGCCCTGTGCTTTAATAAAATCACCATTTTGCACCAAAGACGTCTCAAGAATTCTTTCTTGCCATCAGCTTCGAACCCCAATGTCTTTCCTACATCAACTCACACACAGAGTTCTGGGACCATTCTCTTTGGCTCCTTTTGCACACGTGCATCCCTCATTTCACCTCCCTCCTTCAGAGACTCAGGTATCCCCTGGCTGGGTATCTCTGCGCTTTGGTGTGTTTGCACCTGTGGAGGGTTGACACGTCAGCTGAGAAGGCAGAAGGGCACAAGCTCCACGAGGCCTGGGGACCACCTGGTATGGTCCTTGGAAGTCCCAGGTACCCCTCAGCTAACACTTAGGACCTTTTTGAGGTCAAAGGCAGGGGAAATGACCTCAGTTCTGGGGGTGCAGGTGAGGGAGAGTCTTCCCCAGGAGCAGGTGCTCATGAGAGCCCAGGTGTGGGAGGACCATATGCCTGAATTCCACCTCTGTCAGCTGTAAGGCAGGTGGTAAAATCCAAAATGACAGAAGGAACCTGGGTAATAAGTCTGGTTTCTTATCTGAAAATGAGGACATTTATAATAACTACCTCTTGGCAATTCAAAAAATGTAAACTGTAAGGCATATAACCAAGTATCTTCACTAAGAATAGTGATAACAGTTGTTGCTTCTGTTGAGTAGTTATTAAATCTCACAACTATCCTATGAGATAAGTATAATTATCTGCATTTTTAGAAAATAATGCATTATTTGAAAAACAAACTGAGGCTCAGATTGGTGAAATGATATGCTCGGGTCACAGGCTAGCCAGTGATGAAGCTTACATTCAAAAAGTATTGTGCTTTACACCCAATCTCGTACTCTTTCTAATATCACAGCATTAGAAAACAACCGTCCCTAAATCCCCAGGGGTAAAATCCTAAGTAAATATGACTGGAATCTCACCATGTAACAAATGTATTTTGAGATTTCTAGTGTCTCTTCAGATCCCTTGAGCCATGTTAAGGCTCCTGGTCCCTTCTGCTCTACAGGTCCTTTATGTTTCACGTCTGATATTCCAGGAGAGTCAGGATTGTGATCTTAAAATTAATTTGATACTCAGGCCCAGGTCCAGCTCCCTTGGGACAAAGCCATTCTTGTAGGAAGCAGGGGGCCTCTGGTAACAAGAATCTTACCTGGAAGATAGCACCCTCTTGACCTTAGATCTCTCACCAGAGCTTCAGAGAAGAGGCAGAAGAGCCGAGAAGGGAGCAGATGGTAGATTTTCATGGCCAGAAGCAGATCTTGATCCCCCTATCCAAAATGAGCCCGTCTTGGTGATAACGTCACCTCCAGAAGCCACCACACTGTGTGACAGTGGGGGTTTTGAACCACCCTTAAGAAGATCAAGGTGCGCTGGGGTGGCCCCGGGGAAACTGCTTAGGAATGATCACTTCACTGGAGAGCTTGTAAGGGTGGGGTCTTGGTGTAAGGAATAACCAGGCAGAGGAAGGAAATTCTGTCCCCACTGTCCTTGAAAGGCCCCTGGTCCCTTTGATGTAGTTTTGGAATATAGGTGAGGTTCAGTGCGGTGGAGTCCAGAGCCGAGGACCAAGAAAGAATTCTTGAGCATCTTTGGTGCAAAACGGTGGTTTATTAAAGCATGGGGACAGGACCTGTGGGCTGAAAGAGCTGCTGCCCCAGGGTTGTGAGGGGTGGCTGATTATATACTATGGGGTTGAGGGAGGTAAGGAAAAAGGGAGGTTGAGAAAGTACTTTCATATGTTTAAGAAGACTCAGAGGATACCGGAGGCCCTGCCATTGTGAGGGTTGTTTGTCCCTCTAGCAAGGGATTAGCATCAAGATGGTTGGGAACATTATACTCTGCCTGCTTCAAATATCTGTCAATGGGCTGCAGATTATAAGGACATTGAATTGTATCTACATTTCCTTCTGGAAGCTAGATTATTGACAGAAATGCTTTCTGCTTGTAGGTCGCTAAGACATTTGTAAACTGAGGGAGACTCGTGTCTTACAGGATTGTGATCTCTATAAATTAACTATTTGTTTCTCCCTTCCTTAGCTTTAGGGACAGGCAGGGCTAGGTAGGGAGAGATAGAGAGGGGGCTAGTGATCAGGCTCACAGAAATCCCAAAAATGCTGAAGTATGAGGAAACCAGAGATAAGGGAACTAGGAAACCAGAGATAAGAGAACAAACCGGAAGACCCTGCCTTAGCCCTGTGGAGTGGGTGTCTTTTTTATGATAATCACTTGTGACTAACAAAGAATAACCAGACCCTAAAAAGGAAGTAAGCGGTGAAGTTGTTATCACTAGTCCGTGGTCAATGGTGATATCAGTAGAAATGTTAAAAGGATTTAAGTTCCCTGGTTAGCTTTCTATAAAAGACCAGCCCCAAAGGCCCTCATTGGCAACCCTGTCTGGATCCCTGTCACTCTTGAGATGTTTTTCTGTAATAAACTTACAGCTTTACTCACTCTCCTTTGTCTGAGAGATTCATTCTTCGATTCTGTGAGACAAGAATCTAGCTCTCCCACTTCAGGCTTATCCTTCATTTCTACTTTTTAATATTTGTCATTACAGTTTCATAAAAAAAAATAGGGTTTTATATGTTTTAATGTATTTTCCTAACCCAGTCTATAGTATTCTCATGATTTTAAAGTTATTTGTCTGTTATATCAGCAATTCCTATTTGCATTATTTTTGAAATTTCATTTTAATACAGAGACTGAATAAAAAAAAACCCACATCAAAATATGTGCTAATTGGTCTAATCTAAAATCTAGATTTTTTGTATTTGTGTGTGGTCTTGGAATTTTCTGCTGGCAGCATTCTCTAACTGCTGAGAGGAGAGGGGACACACACTCACCATTTTAGTGCTCTGCAACTCTGTGCCCCCAGCTGTCAGTGGTTTTGTTCTGTTTTGCATAAGTCATCTATTCATAAAGTTATAAAATCTAAAAAGGTATTGCAGTTTGAGAGGTCCACAAGACCACCTGCAAGTTCAGTCATTTGCTAGAAGGACTTACAGAACTCAGAAAAGTCACTATACTCAAGGGTATGGTTTATTACACAAAAAAAGATACAGAATAAAATCAGCAAAGGAAAGATGCACATGGTGCAAATGCAGGAGAGACCAGATGTGAGCTTTCAGTTGTCCTCTCCTAGCGTGCATGTGGATACCGCATACTTCCAGCAGCAGCGCGTGGTAACACACATGGAGCATTGCTAGCCAGGAAGCCCACCCAAGCCTTGATGTCTAGAGATTTAATTGGCAATTGGTCACATAAGCATGGCTGAATTCCCACATGGCTGATCTTTGTCTCCAGAGATCAAACTGATAACACAAGGCCCAAATCATAAACCACATTGTTAGCACAGACTATTTGGCATACACCCAGGTCCCCCAGGTAAAGAGACTCTTATCAGGCAGGACGTCCCAGGGGCTTAGAGAGTTCCTCTCCGGAGGCGGCGACAAGAACCAAACCTTTCTTTGGACAAGGAGAATCCTCTACTGCAACAGCCAGCCCTGTCTTCATCTATGCTAGTGTCCTCTGCCTCCTGTAAGAAACTACTTTTATTGTAAGTTTTTTGTATATCCTTCCATTGTTTGATTATGAAAAGGCAAGCAAATATGGTTAACGTTTATCCTAATTCTTAGCCAACAATTTGTACACTATATATCCCGTTCCATCCCTTAGTTTTTTTACAGAATGTGTTCTAGACACTTTTCCTATCAGTACTTAGTGAAATTCCTTATTTTCTTTCTGTAGCTGCGTTGTTTTCCATTTTATGAAAGTACCATTGATTTTTTTCAATATGTTGCTTAAGAAAGATGCTTAAATTGTTTACAGTGAATGACTTTACATATCAATAATTCCATATATGTGTGTCCAAGGGTAAGGGAAGGGGAAATATAGGTTAAATGCTAGAAATGGGATTACCTGGTGAGACATGAATGCATGTTTAATTTTGATAAATATTGCACTATTGTCTTCCATAGAGATTGTGACATTTTGCATGCAAAGTATTTGTTCACTCATCACTCATTTAATTGAACAACTTCTATGCACCAGGCGCTGTTTTAGCCACTGGTAAGATAGTAGTGAACACAATAGACAAAAATCTTTCCTCATGTAGCATACATTCTAGAGGCAAAAAATGTACAATAAACTTTAAAAAATATGTCATAGTATGTCAGAAGTTGAAGAATTGCTATGGAAATAAAAATAAAGCTGTAGAAGTTTCATGGAGAGGTTTTAGAAGGATAAGTAATAATTTAAATAAAATTATCAGATAGGCTTCCATGAGAAGATATTTGAGAGAAACTTTAAAGAAAATGAAGGAATAAGCCACTTAGGTATCTAGAGAATGTTTTATCCTGAGAAAGTAATTAGTCCTGGGACAGGGTAGTGCTGGAGGGGTTCCAGGACAGCATGCAGGCCAGTGTGACTAGAGCAAAATAAGTAATGAGAGAGTAATAAAACAGACTAAGGGATATGGTTCATGTGGGCCTTCAAAGGCCCTTGCGAGGAGTCTGGCTTCTGCTGGGGCAAGATGTCAAACCACCCATTGTGAAGGGTGACATGGTATGGATTCCCTCAGACCCCAAAACTATAGCTTGAGTGCAGGTGGTATATGTTAGAATGAATTTCCAGGGAAAAGGTGTGAGGATACAGAGAAGATTAAAACAGGAAAGAGGGGAAACAGTCAAGAGTGATCCCACCGACCACAGTGGGTTGTAGGCTCAGTCTCTGTGGGAACACTCCAAGGAAGTAAGGAGCTGCCTGTCAGAGGTTCCTCCTGGGAAAAGAGGTGGAATATTTATTGCCTGGTCTTTGTCCTTAGCTCAGGGCTGTTCCTGCACATTCAGCCCCCTGCCCTGCTGCATTTATCAGTACCAGTTCCTTTAGGCTGGTAAACTCACAGAGTGGCCTCAGTTATCACCTTTTAATGGCTAATGTCTCCTACATTTTTGTTTTCATCTTAGACATCCCTTGTGAGCTCCAAAATTATATAATCAGCTGTGAAGTGGATAATTACATTTTTTTTCACAGAAATTTTGAGCACAGTATGAGCATGGTTGCTTCACTATGACTCTGCCCAACCCCATTCTCCTGTTCTTCCAATCTTAGTTTATGGCATCAGCACCCACCCAACTGCTCACGCATTTTCTCTCTGTAGCTACCCAAGAAATTAATGACCAGATTTTGTTTTTCTCTCTTATAGATATGGTTTCATGGGCTTCATCCCCATTGCTTTACCTTAAATAGCTAGTCCTCCCTTTCTCCTGTTTCTTCACTCTTCTTCTGGAGCATTGTTTCTGAAAGACAAATCTGGTCATATGTCTACTGCCAGGGCTTACATGTATCTCTTTGTTGATTCCCCATTATCACAGCAGAGAATCTGAATGGGGTAGATGAAGAAACCTATTTATAATTTTATCTTAAAAAAAGTAAAGCACAAAGCTTGATTAGTGTATTAGTTTTCTGTTGTGCCAGACCACAAACTTAGTGGCTTAAAACAACATGCATTCATTATCTTAGAGGTCTGAGGGTCAGCACCTCATACAAGACTCCCTGGGCTAAAATCAAGATTCCCTGGGTTCAGAAGATGTTGGCAGGCCTGCATTTCTTTCTGGAGTCTGTAGAGGAGAATTGGTTTCTTTGCATTTTCATTGTTTCTATAGGCCACCCCCTATTCCTTGGCTGATGTCCACCTTCCTCCATCTCCAGAGCCAGCAATGTCACATTCCCCGAGCCATCTTTTGTTATCAGACCCATCTCTTACCAAAGCCGGGAAATGTTGTCTGCTTTTAAGGATGTATGTGATTAGGATGGGCATACCCAGGTAATTTAGGATAATATCCTCACTTCAAAATTCTTAACCTTAATCACATCTGTAAAGTCCCTTTTGCCGTGGAAGGTATACAGGTTAGGCCACAAACATCTTTAGGGCACCATTATTCTATGTACCCAAATCAGTATATTATTAACTGGCATTTTACGTATATAATATAAATAAATACAATTTAGGACATAAGAATAAAATTTGTACTATTTGTATGAGTACCCCAAAGTACAAGACAAAGTTAGGGCCATAATAATAATCTTTTATAACACTTTGTCTGAACTCTCAACAGTAAACAGAAGTAGTTCCCAAAGATATTTTCCAGGTCTCCTGTTTCTGAACTCCTCAGATTGATCAGAAATGTGTTATTACAGGGCACCTGGGTGGTTCAGTCAGTTGTGTCTGCCTTCAGCTCAGGTCATGATCCCAGGGTGTTGGGACCAAGTCCCACATCGGGGTCCCTGCTCAGCAGGGAGTCTGCTTCTCCCTCTGCCCCTCCCCCCTGCTCATGATCTCCCTCTCTCACATTCTCTCTCTCTCTCTCTTTCAAATAAATAAGTAAAACCTGAAAGAAAGAAAGAAAGAAAGAAAGAAAGAAAGAAAGAAAGAAAGAAGAAAGAAAGAAAGAAAGAAAGAAAGAAAGAAAGAAAGACGTGCTATTACAGGCAGCAGTGTTATACAAACCCGTGACTGCAAAGTTCACCCAGGAGGAGTGGAAGCCCTTGGGTCCTGCTCAGAGGATGCTGTCCAGAGATGTAATGCTGGAGAGCTGCAGTGTGTGAGCACACCTTACCATGCGACTTCCTCAAGAATGTAATCTATTTGTTCTTTTTAAATATTAATCACATTTGTAGAGGTATATTTAACAGAAAATGAAACTCAGCAATTTTTATTGTACAATTCATTGAGTTTTGAGAAATGTATGCACTTGATTTCTACCACCAAAATCATAACATAGAATATTTCCATCACCTCAAAAAGTGTCCCTTGTAGCCCTTTGCAGTCATTCCCATCCTTCCACCACCACCACCCAGGGCCCTAGCAACCACTATTTGGCGTTCTGTCATAATTGTTTTGCCTTTGTTATAATTATATATAAATGGAATGATACAGTATACACTCTCCTTTGGCTTATTTCACTTGGCAGATATTTTTTTTTTAAGAATGCTTTTAGATTTGTGCATGTTGTTTGGTATATAAATAGTTATTCTTTCATTCCTGAGTCATATTCATTTGCATATACTACAATCTCTTATCTACTTAACAACTGACACACATTTGGGTTGTTTCCAATTTGGGGTCATTATGAATAAAACTTATGAATGTTTAGTACAGATCTTTGTGTGAACATGCCATTTCTAATATGTAAATACTGAAGTGTTGACTTCCTGGGTTTTATGGTAAGTATATAGGTAATTTTATTAAAAACCGCCAAATGTTTTCAAGGGGCTGTGCAATTTCCCATGCCTATTAACAATGTATGAGAGTTCTGGTGTCTCTGCAATCTTACTAACATTTGGCATTCTAAGTCTTACTATTTTTCACCACTCTGTTGGGTGTCTAATTGTAGGTTATTAGGTTTTAATTTGTATTTCCTTAAGGACTAATGAGGTTGTACATTCTTTTTGCATCCTATTTCAGAAATGTCTGTCTAATGCAGCGTCACTAAGTGCAGTTTAGGAGGTCCTGAAGACCCCAGCAAATCACTAGAAGGACTCATAGAACTGAGAAAGCCCATATACTAACGATTATGGTTTGTTACAGCAAAAGGATGCAGACTAAAATCAACAAAGAGAAGAGGCATGTAGAGCAGGTTCCAGGACACACCAGGCGTAAGCTCCCAGTTGTCCTATCCCAGTGGAGTCACGTGGACAGTGCCCTTTTTTCCCAGCAATAATGTATGGCGGTGCATACAGAATATTGCCAACCAACCAAGATCAAGCCAAGCCCTGGTATCCAGGATTTTTATAGGGGGTCAGTTATATGGGCATAGCTGACCATCTGCTTGATTCACCTCAGTCTCCAGCCCTTCCAGAGGTCAAACTGATACCATGTACCAAGACAGCCTCTGCAGATGACTGACCTGATGATAAAACAGCCATGACAAAACAACAGAGCACACACAGCACACTTTAGAGATACACCCAGAAGCAACAGGCCCTAGAGAACAGGGAACACTACATAGCAGGACACTACAGGACCTCTTCTTCATAAAGCTACTTACTTCAAGAAGAGGAAGATGTAGCTGATTTTCTTAACATGAAGAAATAGGCACAGAGACCCAGATAAATGAGAAGACAGAGAAATTTGTCCCAAATGAAAGAACAGGACAAGGCCAGGGCCAGAGATCTAAGCAAAACAGATATAACTAACATGACTGATGGAGATTTTAAAGTAATGATCATAAGGATACACAATGGACTTGAGAAAAGAGCGGAGAACATCAGTGAGACCATTAACACAGAGATAAGAAAAACATAGCATAGCAGGGATAAAGGGATCAATAAACAAAATGAGAAACATGCCTGATGGCATGAGCAGCAGGCTGAAACAAGCAGAAGAATGAATTAATGACCTAGAAGGTAAAGTAGTCAAGCTGAACAAAAGAGAGAAAACAGAATTATGCAAAACAAAAATAGAATTAAGGAAGTCCGTGACTCCATCAAACATAATAACATTTCTATTATAGGACTCCCAGAAGGAGAGAGAAAAAAGGAGGGAGAGAATTTATTTTAAGAAATAATAGCTGAAAACTTCCCTAGTCTGGGAAAAAACAAACAAACAAACAAACAGATATCCAGATCCAGGAGGCACAGAGAACCCCCAACAAAATCAACAAAAGCAGATACACACTAACACATATTGTAATTAAAATGTCAAAGTCTAGTGATAGAGAAAAACATGTAAAAGCAGCAATACAAAGGAAGACAGTTACAGACGAAAGAAAGCTAATAACGGATTTTGCAGCAGCAGTTTTCCAAACCAGAAAAAAGTGGCATGATATATTCAAAGTGCTCAATGGAAAAAATCTACTACCAAGAATATTCTAACCAGCAAGGCTATCATTCAGAATAGAAGGAAAGCTAAAGAGTTTCTCAGTAAAACAAAAACTAAAGGAAATCATGACCACTTAACCACCCTACAAGAAATATTAAAAGAGACTCTTTGAGTGGAAAGGTAAGACTATAAATAGCAGTATAAAAAGAAGCACAAAAGAAAACTAAATATATCTGTAAAAATCAGTCAAGAGATTCACAAAATACAATGATGTAAAATATGACACCATATACCTAAAACGTGGGGAGGAGAGGAATAAAGAATAGATTCAAGCTTAAGCGACCATCAATTTAATATAGAGTGCTATATGCAGATGTTATATACAAACCTAATGGTAACCACAAATAAAAAAACACTAATAAATATGCAAATAAGAAAGAGAAAGAAATCCAAATACATCACATAAACCTCAACAAAACCAGTAAACTATGGAAGAGAAAAAGACAAGAAAGGATCAGAGAAAATCTTGAGGAACAACCACAAAACAAGTAACAAAATGGAAATAAATACATGTCTATAAATAATTACTTTGAATGTAAACGGAATAAATGTTCCGATCAAAAGACATAAAGTGTCAGGATGGATAAAAACTAAGGCCCACCTATATGCCCCCGACAAGAGACTCATTTTAAACCTACAGACACCTGCAGATTGAAAGTGAGGGGATGGAAAAACATTTATCATATAAATGGAAGTCGAAAGAAAGCTGGAGTGGCAATACTTACATCAGACAAAATAGACTTTTTAAAAAGACTGTAAAAAGAGACAAAAAAGGACACCACATAATTTAAATGGGACAATCCAACAAGAAATAACAATTGTAAACATTTATACACCCAAAACGGGAACACCCAAATACACAAAATAGTTAATAACAAACACAAAGGAACTAATTGATAATACAAATAGTAGGGGACTTTAACACCCCACTTACATCAATGGACACATTATCTATACAGAAAATCAACAAGGAAAAAATGGCTTTGAATGACACACTGGACCAGATGGAGGTAAAAGATATATTCAGGACATTTCATCCTAAAACAGCAGAATACACATTTTTTTCAAGTGCACATGAAACATTCTCCAGAATAGATCACATATTAGGCCACAAAAAAAGTCTCAGCAAATTCAAAAAGACCAAACTCATACCATGCAACTTTTCTGACCATAATGCTATGAAACTAGGAGTTAACCACAAGAAAAAAACTGGAAAGGCCACAAATACCTGGAGGTGAAATAATATGTTACTAAACAATGAAGGGGTCATCTAGAAGATCAAAGAAAAAAATTTAAAACTACATGGAAACGCATGAAAATGAAAACACCATAGTTCAAAATCTTTGGGATGCAGCAAAGTGGTTTGCAAGAGGGAAGCTTACAGCAATATGGAGCCTACCTCAAAAAGCAAGAAAAATATCAAACAACCTAACCTTACACCGAAAAGAGCTATAAAAAGAAGAGCAATCAAACAAAAACAACAAAAGAAATGAAATAATAAAGATTAGAGAAGAAATAAATTATATAGAAATTATATAGAAACTAGAAAAACAATAAAACAGATCAATGAAACCAGGAGATGATTCTTTAAAAAATTAATAAAACTGAGAAAACTCTAGGCAGACTAATAAAAAAGAAAGGAGGAAAGTCCCAAATAAATAAAATCACAAATGAGAGAGGAAAAATAATAACCAACACCATAAAAGTAAAAAAAAAAATAAACAAAACCACAAATGAGAGGAGAAATAACAACCAATGCCATAAAAATACAAACAATAATAAGAGAATATTATGAAAAACTATATGCCAACAAATTGGACAAACTGGAAGAAACAGAGAAATTCCTAGAAACATATAAACTACCAAAACTGAAACAGGAAGAAATAGAAAATTTTAACAGGTGGATTACCAGCAAAGAAATTCAATCGGTGGTCAAAAATCTCACAACAAACAAAAGTCCAGGACCAGAGGGCTACACAAGGAAATTCCAACAAACATTTAAAGACGAGTTAATACCTATTCTTCTCAAATTATTCCAAAAAATAGAAAAGGAAGGAAAGCTTCCAAAAAAGGAAAACTATAGTCCAGTATCTCTGAAAATGAAAAAAAATCCTTAACAAAATACCAGCAAATTGAGTTCAACAATACATTAAAAGAATCATTCACCGGGGTGCCTGGGTGGCTGGCTCAGTCAGTTAAGCATCCCACTCTTGGTTTCAGCTCAGGTCATGATCTCAGGGTGATGGTATCGAGCCCCACATTGAGTTCTGTGCTCAGTGTGGAGTCTGCTAGAGATTCTCTACTCCTTCTTCTTCCTCCCCCTTTGCTTTTCCATATAAATTGGATTTATTCCTGGGTTGCAAGGGTGGTTCATTATTCACAAATCAATAACATGATACATCACACCAATGAGAGAAACTATTAGAACCATATGATTATTTCAATAGACAAAGAAAAAGCATTTGACAAAGTACAACCATTCATGATAAAAACCCTCAGCAAAGTAGGTTTAGAGGGTACGTACCTCAACATAATAAAAGCCATGTATGAAAAACCCACAGCTAATATCATCCTCAATGGGGAAAAATTAAGACCATTTCCCCTAATGTCAGAAACAAGACAAGGGTGTCCACTCTCACCACTTTTATTCAACATAGTACTGGAAGTTCTAGCCATGGCAATCAGACAACAAAAAGGAATAAAAGGCATCCAAATAGGCAAGAAGTTTCAATATTTGCAGATGGCTGATACTACATATATATAGAAAACCCAAAGACTCCACTAAAAACCTGCTGGAATGGATAAACCAGTTCAGTAAAGCCAGAGGATATAAAAACAACATATGAGAAATCTGTTGCATTTCTATACACCATTTATAATTGTACCAAAAATTATCATCTTATTAGATACCTAGGAATAAACCTAATCAAAGAGGTGAAAGATCTGTACTCTGAAACTATGAAACACTGATGAAAGAAATTCAAGACAACACAAAGAAATGGAAAGACATTCCATGCTCATGGATTGGAAGAACAAATGTTGTTAAAATGTCTATACTACCAAAGGCAATCTACACATTCAATGCAATACCTATCAAAATACCAACAGCATCAGTGCTCTTGCATGACTTAGTTGGTTAAGCATCTGACTCTTGATTTTAGCTCAGGTCATGATCTCCTCCAGGTTGTGAGATCAAGCCCCGTGTCGGGCTCTGCACTGAGAGTGGAGTCTGCTTAATATTCTCTCTCTCCCTCTGTCCCTTCCCCAACTTGCACTCTCTCTCTCTAAAAAAAAAATAAAAATAAAAATAAAAAAATCCAACAGCATTCTTCATGGAGCTAGAACAAACAATCCTAAAATTCATACAGAACCACAAAAGGCCCCGAATAGCCAAAGCAATCTGGAAAAAGAAAAGCAAAGTTTGTGGCACCACAATTCTGGACTTCAAGCTATATTATAAACCTATAGTGATCAAAACAGAATGGTACTGCACAAAAATATCACATTGAGCGATACAAGAACAGAATAGAAAACCCAGAAATGAACCCACAACTATATGGTCAATTAATCTTCACAATATAGGAAAGAATAGCCAATGGGAAAAAGACAGTCGCTTCAACAAGCAGTGTTGGGAAAACTGGACAGCAACATGCAAAAGAATGAAACTGGACCACTTTCTTACACTATACACAAAAATAAATTCAAAAGGGATTAAAGACCTAAATGTGAGACCCGAAGCCATAAAAATCCTAGAAGAGAATACAGGGAGTAACTTCTCTGACATCAGCTGTAGCAACTTTTTTTATAAATTGGTCCCCAGAGGCAAAGGGAAAAAAAGCCAAAATAAACTATTGGGACTACATCCAAATAGAAAGCTTCTGCACAGCCAAGGAAACAGTCAACAAAACTAAAAGGCAAACTACAGAATGGGAGAAGATATTTGCAAATGTCATATCCAATAAAGGGTTAGTATCCAAAATATATAAAGAACTTATAAAACTCAACACCCAAAAACCAGATAATCCAGTTTAAAAATGGACAGAAGACACGAATAGACATTTCTCCGAAGAAGACATCCAGATAGCCAACAGACACATGAAAAGATGCTCAACATCACTTATCATTAGGGGAAAACAAACCAAAACTGCAATGAAATATCACCTCAGACTTGTCAGAATGGCTAAAATCAACAACATAAGAAACAACAGGTGTTGGTGAGGATATGAAGAAAGGGGAACCCTCTTGCACTGTTGGTTGGAATGCAACTGGTACAGCCACTCTGGAATTTCCTCAAAAAGTTATGGAGATTCCTCAAAAAATCAAAAATAGAATTACCCTATGATCCAGTAATTCCACTACTGGGTATTTACCCAAAGAATACAAAAACACTAATTAGAAAGGGTACATACACCCCTATGTTTATAGCATAGCCAAGATATGGAAGCAGCCCAAATGTCCATTGATTGATGAATGGATAAAGAAGAACATATATATATATATATGGAAAAGAAAGAATGAAATCCTGGCATTTGCAATGACATGGATGGAGTTGGACAGTATTATGCTAAGTGAAATAAGTCTGTCAGAGAAAGACAAATACCATATGCTTTCACTCATATGTGGAACTTAAGAAACAAAAGAAATGAGCACGGGGGGAAAAAAAGAGGGGGGGAGAGATAAGCTAAGAAACAGACTCTTAAGCAAAGAGAACAAACTGATGGTTACCAGAGGGAAGGTGGGTGGAGGTATGGGTTAAAAGGTAATGGGGATTAAAGAGTTCACTTGTTGTGACAAGCACCAGCTGATTACAATAAAAACTCAGAAATAAAATAAGTAAAGAGAAATAAGTAGAAAATTAGAAAACAGGGGCCCCTGGGTGGCACAGCGGTTAAGCGTCTGCCTTCGGCTCAGGGCGTGATCCCAGCGTTATGGAATTGAGCCCCACATCAGGCTCCGCTGCTGGGAGCCTGCTTCTTCCTCTCCCACTCCCCCTGCTTGTGTTCCCTCTCTCGCTGGCTGTCTCCCTCTGTCAAATAAATAAATAAAATCTTTAAAAAAAAAAAGAAAACTAATAGAAAATGATGAGATTTTATCCAGTGATATACCTAAGAAATAATTTGATCCAGATAGTTTGAGAAAAAATATAGTGAAAGATATGCGAGGTATCCAAATAGAAGTTTTAAAAACTTTGAAACATTAAGTCAAAATTATATAAATTGATATACCAAGTTGAGAGATGACAACTGTATTTTAAAACCCACTTCTCAATGCATTCATATGTTCAATATAATATCAAATAAAATCCCATTAGGTACTTTTAGAACTTCAAAAACTGATTCTAAAGTTAACATGAAAATGCAAAGCACAATAATTAGAAGCCAAGGTAGAAAGACTTTCTCTATCAAGTAGGACATACTGTAAAGCTGTTGTATCCATTACAAAATGTCACTAGAGTAGGTGTTAGAAGGTGGAGGAGGGTCAGTAAAGTATCCTACAGACTAAGATCGCACTTTAAGACCCAAACATGAAGCAATGCTCCCCACACTATTGCACAGAGTTTTATGCAGGGTAACTCATTGACAGGGGATCAGATGGAAGAATGACCCAGGCAGCAAGAGGCAAGTGGCCTCCCTCTCCCAAGTCTGGACCTTAATCCCCAGTTTTTATGGAACGATGGTGAGGTCACAGGATAGTGTTCTAAGTGGTGCTATCTGTGCACCAGAGGCTCCACTAGTTATCTGAAATGGGGCCTGCCATGCACCAGTCATTTCTATTATTGACCCAAAGTGGAGCTCTCTGTGTACCACTTTAAGGAAAATTAGCACAAACCTTCCTCCACTCTGGTCAGGCACACATTGACCTCCAAGGGCTCTGGAAACTCCAAGCCCCGATGGAGATCATTGTGTGGACATGAACAAGATGGAAGGCCAGAAATGGAGTCAGTGCTGTCAGAACACCTACACTCCACCCCAACATCTTTATGGCTCATACAGTCTTTACATGCCATTCTTCTGTGATGACCCTGGAGCCAAATATCAGGAGGTGACTTGCATCCCTCTGCCACCGAAGCAACATTCATATACCTATGAGACCAAAGGAAAAACAGAACTATGGCTTCCCAGTGACTGATTAAAAAGGTCGTTTGCACAGACCCAACAGTCAGGGTGACTGAATTTTAATGTAAGTCGTGGCCCATGACAGGAAGACATTTCCTGCTGCCACAGAAAAGAACACCAGCAATTGTGAGGCTAGGGGCAATAAGACAAATGTTTCACAGACAAGAGATACGGTAAATCTTCATTTAGTAACCAAGTAGCCCTTTGGTCCCCTTGAGCCAATGCCCTTGGCTTAGGTATTTTCCCTGGGGGATGATACCATATATTCTGCCCCATAATATTATCAGAGGTGTGTCCGTATTGTACAGGGCCACCCCAGTTGGCACACATAGTAACAGCTCTACCTCGGTACCCAGCATCAGGGTTCAGAAGCAGATATTTGCCTGTGTGTTGGGCCCTGACCTATATAGAATGAGGGGTTAATAACAATACTGGATTTGAGCCCTTGGCCCCAAGGGATTAGGACACCAAGCCATGGGGAGTGGGGGTGGGGGGCTAAAGGGATGGACTCCAAACCCACTTCCAATGAACTAAAGCCTCACCGGGTGGGAGGTCTTGTAGCAAACACAAAATGAGTCCCTCCTCCATCCTGGTAGGTCTCAGACCTCCTGATAATACCTGCTCCCCTAACACCCAAGCTGTGGGGTTGTTACTGGTTAGGGGTTCATATGCTGATGTCTCTCCTGCTGTGGGAATGGTGTCTATCCTGCTGTGGGCTCTGTTAGTCTTCCAGATGGTCCAATGAGGGAGCCTTCTGGCGACAAAGTCTTCCATGTGTTTTTTACTAGTCCATTCACCCTTTCAATTAGGCCTGCAGCAGTGGGACTGGATGGCAGGTGGAAAGTCCACAATATATCCCAGGCCTCTGCCCATTCTTGGACCTCATGGCCGGTAAAATGTGTTCTTTGATCACCATCTATCTGAGTCCATGTTCCCTACATGTTCTGTAGTTTTGTTAATCCCTTATACTTGCTTGTACAAGTCCTGTGAAAGTGACACATACTTGTGCCCTTCCAATGCCAGACTACACAGGGCACGTAGTCAGTCCAATATGTCTCAAGGTATGGCACAGCAGTCATCACCTGAGGTGGCACTGGGGGCACTCCTTGTCAGTAGCTTGTAGATTGGAATATTTTAAAGGCAAATATAATATCTTTACTATTTCCCAAGTAGTTTGAGACCTCGGTGTCCCAATTTATCATGCACCCATTCTGCTACATCAGCTGGGGTCAGCAATTGGGGGGGGGGGAGAGTTAAAGGCTGACTTGTATAAGGCAAAACTATAAATATTTTAGAAGATAATTTTATACATATAGCTTTTACTACTCTGGATAGGGAAATATTTGAGACTAAAAAACACTAACCATAAAGGAAAGGATTGATAAACTTGACTATATTAAAGCTCAGAATTGTAGATATCTAAAGACACCATAAAAAGAGAAAGAAGATTAGGCACAGAGTAGCAGAATCTATTTTAGTATCTGAATCTAAAATGAGACTAGTATCCAGATTATATTTTTAAAAACTTTTACAAATCTGTAAGGAAGAGGGAAAGCAACCCAGCAGAAAAAATGAGCGAAAGGCTTAATTAGTAACTTTTACAAAGAGGAAATCTGCATGCCCAGTAAACATGGAGAAAGATATGTAACCTCATCAGTTATGGGAGAAATACAAAATGAAACTGCATCCTAATACCACTACAAATTTGTAAGAGGCTGCCAATATCAAGAGGGGATGAGGATGTGAAGTATCAGACCTTATCTACTGCTAGTAGAGTTAATTAGTATGATTTGCTTTTGAAATCAGTGGGCATACTATAGTAGATTTAAAGATATGTATACCTGTGGAAAACAGGGGTCCTAAATTTGAGTATTTTTAATTACTTGGTAGAGGGATTAAGATTGCTAATCGATGACCTTAAAATAGGGAGACTATCCTGGATTATTATCCAGATGAATCCAAAGTAAAAACATGGGCAGTAAAAGTGGAAGAAAGCAGAAGCTTCAGAGAGATGCCAAGAAAGAAGTGGAGAGAATTGAAGCCTGACAGGGACTTGATCACCATTGCTGGCTTTAAAAATGGAGGAAGGGAATCACAAGCCAAAAAATGCAGGTATCCTTTATAAACTGACTGACAATGAACAAGGGAAGAAAGACCTTTGTCCTCCAACCACTAGAAACTGAATTCTGACAACAGCCCAAATACGCAAGGAAAGAGATTGTCGCCTAAGTATCTCCAGAAAGGAATACATCCCTACCTAAGGGGTGTATTGTAGGAAATACAGGTGAGACCTGTCTCAGCTCTACAGTTCAATTCATATAAAGCAACCGATAAAACCAAGCTGTATTTTTGTAGAGAGGTATATAACTTTCATGAGAGAAGTGATCTGGAAGCATAAAGAACTGTGCTCAAGAAAGAATACATGATACTTCCCAAATCTAATCGTTTTCTATTTCCTGACCTGGATGGCGATCTCTTAGGTGTTCATTTTATGCTACTTGGTAACCTGCACAGAGGAGTTTTTGCACATCTGTTAGGTTTCATGTTTGTAAAAAGGCAAAATGAGACAAACCAATGAATGGGAGATGACATTTGTTACAGATATAACCTGTCAAGGGTTTGCTTTTGTAAAAGACAAAGAATTCAGACCTTGCTATATCACCTTCTCAGTATAGCCTTCTATAACTACTCCATTTAAAATGACATCCCTCATTTCAGCCAGTCTGCTTTTCTCTTCCTTTGTATTTATTCTCTGAAGCATTCATCAGCTCTTATTACTCCTGCAATCATATTTCAGAATTTCTAATTATCTGCCAGAATTCAAAATTTTCTGTGGCACCACTTCTCTCCCACATACAGTTCTGCTTTATTTGATGGTGCTTAGGCTTCCCAAAATCCAACCAACTTTGGATTAATCATGCTTGCCTAAATGATTTTTCTAATCTAGACCGCCTTGTTTAAAGTTGTATTTCAGTGTCTAGAACAAAATAAAGTACATAATAGGGTGTGGTAGGCTGAATAATATTCCCAAAAGATATCCAAATTCGAATCCCTGGAAACTATGAATGTTACTTTATGTCGCAAAAGAGACTTTGCAGATGTGATTAGGTTTAAAAAACTTGAGATAAAGAGATTATTCCTGGTTATCCAGGTGGGCCCTAAATGCAAGTACATATGTATATTCCAATTTCCTTTTTTATTTATTTTTTATTTTTATTAAGTAGGCTCCACACCCAGCATGGAGCCCAATGAGGGGCTCAAACTCACAACCCTGAGATCACAACCTGAGTTCAGATCAAGAGTTAGATGCCTAACTACTGGGTATTTACCCCAAAGATACAAATGTAATGATCTGAAGGGGCACCTGCAATGTCCACAATAACCACAAGAAGATGTGGCATATATATAATGGAATATTATGCAGCCATCAAAAAATGAAATCATGCCATTTGCAATTATGTGGATGGAACTAAAGGGTATTATACTATGCAAAATAAGTCAATCAGAGAAAGACAATTATCATATGATCTCACTGATATGTGGAATTTAAGAAACAAGGCAGAGGATCATAGGAGAGGAGAGGAAAAAATGAAACAAGACAAAAACAGAGAGGGAGACAAACCATAAGAGACTCTTAATCTCAGGAAACAAACTGAAGTTTGCAGGAGCGGAGGGGTGTGGGGGGTGGGGTGGCTGGGTGATGGACACCGGGGAGGGTATGTGTTGTGGCGAGTGCTTGTATTGTGTAAGATTGATGAATCACGGACCTGTACCTCTGAAACAAAGAATACATTGTATGTTAATTTTAAAAAAAGAGTTAGATGCCTAACTGACTGAGCCACCAGGCATCCCTAGTTTCCTTTTTAATAATCGTTTCCAAAGAATGAGACTGTAGACATTATGCACTTGGCATTACTTTATTATCGGAAAACTGGACTGGAAGCCAAAGAGTCAATAAAATAATACATAATGGGGGATATATCTACATATAAGCCCCATTCTAAAAGAAAAGTGTTAAATTTCATACAGTGTTTCTAATTTCCTCAGTTTTAGAAGACTGCCAACTTGATAACCTCTTTGGAAAGAGTTCAGAAAACCAAGACAAACATTTGTAGCACATTTCATTTACCAACTACAACACATTGAGAAGGCAGGCCTGACAGTACATCAAGAATTTCCACTCAAGGGGCGCCTGGGTGGCACAACGGTTAAGCGTCTGCCTTTGGCTCAGGGTGTGATCCCAGCGGTATGGGATCGAGCCCCACATCAGGCTCCTCCGCTGGGAGCCTGCTTCTTCCTCTCCCACTCTCCCCCTGCTTGTGTTCCCTCTCTCGCTGGCTGTCTCTGTCTCTGTCGAATAAATAAATAAAATGTTTAAAAAAAATGAATTTCCACTCAAGAGAAACCCTATGAATGTAATGAGCATGAGGAAATTTTCAGCCATAAATCAAGCTTCACAGATTATCAGAAAATTCACACAGAGGAGAAACCTTATGGGGAAAACTTTTGGAGGTAAATCAACCCTCCTAATACATCACAGAACACACATACGCACAAAGGAAACCTTAAAAATGTGGTGAATGTGGAAAAACTTTAAGCCAGAAATCAAACTTGAGAAATCATCAGATTTCATCACAGGGAGAAATTCTGTGAGTGTAAGGGATGTGGGGAGGCTTTCGGCATGACAACATGTCTAGAAACTCATTTAAAAAACATTATGAGTTCAATGAATATGGGAAATTTTTCCATTAGAAGTCATACTTAAGAGAACATAAGAAGACCCACATAGGTGATTAAGCATATGATGAAGAGAAAAGTTGTAGTCAGAAATCAAACTTCACAACTGTACCAGACAACACACATAGAGGAGAAGGAGTGTATGAGTGGGAGAGAGATTTCAGCCAGAGGTCTGGGCTAAAAGATCAGAGAATTTACACATAGAAGCAAACTTACAAGCTTAATGTACATAGAAAATTATTCTTCAAGAAATCACTATATAACAGATAACTTATATAGAAGATAAAGTCTTGAAATGTAACTGTATATGGGTGATTTTTCAGCCAGAGTACAATCCTCATTGGGTATCAGAAAATTCTCCCAGGAAAGATCCCTTGAAGGCAATGAATGTGGGAAATATTCTATATCAACTCAACCCTCAACAAACCGACACCGTGAAGAAAGTTGTAATAATCTACAAACTCAGACAGTGATGAGAGTTTGTCGAACACCACATAAATGACACAGTGATTTAGGGAAAGTTATAATGTAACATGTTGGCTGAAAGTCAATTTGTGGCATAAAATACATAGATGGGAGAGACCTCATAGGATATCAAAACATACAGGAAAGAAAACATTTCAACATATATAGAGAAGACTATCAAGAAATTATTTTTCTTTTTCTTGAATATTTTATTTATTTATTTGTCAGAGAGAGAGCGCACACAAGCAGGGGGCGTGGCAGGCAGAAGAAGCAGAGCTTCTGAGCTCTTCCTGCTGAGCAGGGAGCCTGATGCAGGACTCGATCCCAGGACTCTGGGATCACGACCCGAGCTGAAGGCAGACGCTTAACTGACTGAGCCGCGCAGACATCCCAAGAAATTACTTTTCAATGAAAGGTCGTTAAAATGTCTATGTTTTGGATGTGTGAAACTTCTCAACAGACCTTTAGACTTTATTATCAGTCAATAATTGTACGGAGGAGAAAACTCTCAATTTACGAAAAATAAGGAAAAGGCTTTATCTGAAATTGTTCTTTCAGAACTCTTCTCTCGTGTGTAATATGGAAACATTCAATATACAACAAAATATTCATAGACATTCACTAGTACAGGGAACTTTAAAAGGCCGGACAAAAATTGTATAATTAGAACAGAATCAAATCACTATGTGAATATTGCCTGGCTCCTCAGTGTCTCTGTGAGGGTGTATGTGTGCACGCCATTTACCTATTTGTTTGCTGTAGACCTTAGATCCAACATCGTTGTAGAAATTTAGAACTTTTACTGAATTATTATTATAACAAAAACTATGACTTTCTACATATACATTAGCAACAAATCACCCTAATAGAAAATACCTGAAAATTTCAACCATATCACATCCTATTGTCATCTGGCATGCGTACATAGGAAGAGCTATTTTTGCTGAGCTGCCTCTTCTGCAAAGAAGCCACTGTTTTCTATATATGAAAAGCAATGCATTTAGTATAAACAGTATTTATATAAAGTATTAAAATGCCACACAATTATTTAAAGAACAAGCCTTATTAATTTTTAGAGCAGCTATGAACAGTTCAGTGATGCTCAGTAGGAAAAAATATCCCTATCTTCTATATTTCTTTTTTTTTTTTTTGAGATTTTATTTATTTATCTGACAGAGAGACAGCCAGTGAGAAAGGGAACACAGCAGGGGAGTGGGAGAGGAAGAAGCAGGCTCCCAGCAGAGGAGCCCAATGTGGGACTCGATCCCGGAACGCCGGGATCACGCCCTGAGCCGAAGGCAGACGCTTAACGACTGCGCTACCCAGGCGCTCCCCCATCTTCTATATTTCTGATCTGCTTCAGTGAGGTGCTTGTAAATGTGGGATTGTGTAAATCCTAATTCTCTGTTCCCCCTGCAGTTTCTGTGTTTGTACTTAATTATGATGGAGTGTTATATAGTAACCTCTGTGATTTTCTGTTGTTGACATGACACAATAGTCGAGAACCTGTACTTAGAGCCACACTACCGATGCTGAAAAACCAGATCCCTGTGAGACATTGAGTAGGTTACGTAAACTTTGTATCTTAGTTTCCTTAGCTGCAAAATGGGGATATCACCTCATCAGATTACAAGAAGTTAATCCAGCTAAATTAAAATAGAACTACATCTGGCGCGTGGCTACAGTTATGCATAGGTTAAGTATTGTCACTGTCACTGCCATCATCGTCATGGCCAATATTTTTTCAATTTATGTGAACAAAATGGCAGATATTTGAATAGATCCAACAGAATGGCTGTTTAGAAACCATCCGCTACTTTTTCCTCACTTTTTCCTGAGCCACTGTCCCTCAAAGACAGTAGGGATAAGCCCTTAACTTGAACTCACCATGGAAATTCACCCTCCATATATCTATTTTGCATACAGTAAGTGTTTTCCCATTTTTTTAAATCATTGCTCCCCCATGGAGCCCTTTTAGGTTTCTTTTTTCTAATTGCTCTATACCGGTAACATGGTCAGGTCAAAGATGTGTTGTATATCTATTTATGTACTGTATATTTGTGTTTTATGCATAAAATGTAGGATTTTTTTAAATTGTCACCCCACCCCCCTTTCCCCAAGAACCTATTTTTGACTCCTTCACAATATAATAATCCCTGTTGGGAATACTTGGTTTAGAGTGATTGTGACTCAGTTATGTCCCAGGAGACCTTGAAGAATGCAGTTATTGTAATATCAGTGTGTAAAATAAGCATTTCTGCTTCATATCTGCTGTTTCAGCACAAGTAGCTTCCTTTGGGAACTTAGCATGGTGTCAAGTCCCATGTCAAAGATATGAAACACATTAAATTGAGTTATTCTTTATACTGTATGTTGTGACTTTTTTGATCGGGCATGAGGTAAGTACCAACCTATATATTCTTTAGGTGAATAGTAGGTGTCCTTAAATCATTAGATTATTTCATACCATTTCCACTGACTTGGAAAACTTTATTTCTTATGCTGAATTATCAGTTGCAGTGGTAGGACAAAAGTCTGCTATATACTCCTTACCCACGGTCCACTTATAATGGATCCTACAACAGGGCAGCAGACAACCCACATGAGCCAATAATTACATCTCATCCTTCCGCTTCCTTATTAATTCCAGAGAAGGGATTTAACCCAAGATGTGCCAATGAGTCTCCCCCTTGGACTTTTGAAATGCAAAAAAATAAAGTTCTATGTAGTGAGAAATAGATATACCAGACCGTGTTTGACTCCCCGAGGACTGCAACATCCATGGTCTTTCTGTGGTTTTCTTATATAGCCAATAAACTCTGATAACTTCTATATACCTCGATCTACTCCTAAATTCGTTCTTCCAATTTTTTCTTAAAAAATTATGATTTATAGGAAAGCTGGAAAAATACAAAGTGTGACTTGCACCTTGACTCCCCAAAGTGTTAACATTCTACTACAGACACTCCCTTAGACCGATGAATGGATGAGTTTGTAAGTTTTCCTGAAACATTGACGAGTAAGTGGCAGACATGAGGCCCCTTAAATACTTCAGTATATATATCCTAAAAACAATTAATTTTCTTTAATAATCTCTGTACATTATCAAAATCAAGAAATTGATATTAGTAAAATAGCATTACTATGTAATCTACAGAACTTACTCACTTTTTGCCAGTTCTTCTAATAATGTCCTTTATAGCAAAAAAAAAAATCTAAGATTATTCATTGCACATTGTAGTCGTGTGTCTAGTCACCCTTAAACAATCCCTCAGCCTTTCTTTGTATTTCACAACACGGGCATATTTGAAGAATTCGGAATGGGTTCCGCTGAATGCTCTGCAGTTTAGCTCAGTCAGATGTTTCTTTGTGATTACGTTCGGTTCTGCTTCTCTGGGAGCAGTGCCATAGTGCTGCTGGGTTCTCACTAAGGCTGAAGGTGTGTGCCATCAATGCCATTACTTTTGATGTTAATTTAAAACATTGTTAAGGTGCTGTCTTCTAAGATTCTCCACCATGAAGTTACCATTTTATTCTTTGTATTAATAAATAGGAGGAGGGAATTTTAGGCTAAAAGTGTTTTGTTACTTTTCAAACATTCACCCACTAGTTTTATTATTTATTTATGATCCTTGCTCAAATCAATTTTTATGGTTGCTGAAAAATGATTTTTTAATTTATTTTTTTAAAGATTTTATTTATTTATTTGGCAGAGAGAAAGAGCACAAGCAGGGGGAGCAGCAGGCAGAGGGAGAGGGAGAAGCAGGCTCCCCACAGAGCAGGGGGAGCCCAATGTGGGACTCGACCCCAGGACCCTGGGATCATGACCTGAGCCAAAGGCAGTTGCTTAATCAACTGAGCCACCCAGATGCTCAAAAAATGAATTTTTAAAAATTCCATCATTCTTTCTGCATTTATGATGGCAAGGAAGTTTTCCTCTCTTCCCCGTTTATTTATTTACTTACTTGTAATATTTATGTCTCTGTAGACTCAGAGATTTTTGCTTTATTTAATAAGTTATAATTTTTGACTTTTTTTTTTAACACTCAATTTGTCTCATACTTGGCTAAAAGGAGGCTTTTCAAATTGTATCCAGTTTATCATGTGTTTCTGACCTTTTTTATCTTACCTGTTTGTTTATACTTGTTCTGACCACAAAAATGTTTACTCTGTCTTTGTAATACTTTCTATTGTAGAGCAAGTCCTTCATTCTTTTACTCAAAATGTTGTGGGTTTGGGTTTTTTTTTTTTTAAGATTTTATTTATTTGACAGAGAAAGACAGCAAGAGAGAGAGAGAACACAAGCAGGGGCAGAGGGAGAGGGAGAAGCAGGCTCCCTGCTGAGCAGGGAGCCCAATGTGGGGCTCGATCCCAGACCCCCGGGGACCATGACCCAAGCCAAAGGCAGACACTTAATGACTGAGCCACCCAGGTGCCCCTGTTTTGTTTTTTTAACGTTTTATTTTTAAAATAATCTCTATACCCAACATGAGGCTCAAACTCACGACCCCAAGACCAAGAGTCACATATTCCTCCAACCAAGCCAGCCAGGCACAACTGTTTTGCTTTTTTTTTTTTTCCCTTAGACGTAATATTTAGACATTTCTTTCTTCCTTAAAGAAATCCTTTGGAATTCTTATTGGATTTGTACTGAATTTTAATATTATATATATATTTACATACAGGCATATGTAATGGAATATTACTCAGCCATAAAATAAGAATGAAATCTTGCCATTTGCAATGATATAGATGGAGCTAGAGAGTATTATGCTAAGTGAAATGTGTCAGTCAGAGAAAGACAAATACCATATGATTTCACCTACATGTGGAAATTAAGAAACAAAACAAGCCCGGGGTGGGGGGAAGAAAAAGAGAGACAAACCAAGAAACAATTTCTTAACTATAGAGAACAAACTGATAGTTATCAGAGGGGAGGTGGGGGTGAGGGATGAGTTAAATAGGTTCTGGAATGGATCACTGGAATAACAATGGGCAGAACACCTACACTGGTTCTCCGACCTGAGGAGTGAGAATTATCGTGGTTGAAAAGACCAAGTAGAAGCCACTAAAACTACCTCTACCTAGAAAAATAGTAAATCAAAAATAACATGGCACTCCAGGAGGGATTGCTGAGATTAATACTATCATCCAGGACATGAAGGATACAGGGGTAGTGATTTACACATTACCATTCAATTTGCTGATTTGGCCTGGGAAACAGATTTTAGAGAACGATAGTGGATTATGTTAAATTTAACTAGGTGGTGACTCTAAAGCAGCTCTACCAGATGTGGTTTCATTGCTTCAGCAAATTAATGCATCCCCTAATACCTGGCAGGCAGCTAGTGATTTGACAAATGCTTTTTTCTCCATACTTACTTTTAAAGATCACCAGAGCATTTTGCTTTCAGCTGTCAAGGTTGGCAATACATCTTCACCATATCACCTCAGAGGTATATCAGCTCTCCAGCCTTCCATCATAATTCAGTTCTCAGAGATCTTGATTGCCTTTTCCTTCCACAAGACATCACAGTGGTCCATTCTATTGATGGCATTATGCTTAATGGATCTAGTGACCAAGAAGCAGTAACTATTCAACTTATTGGTAAGACATGCGCTTGTCAGGGCATGGGAAATAAATCTGATAAAAATTCAGGGGCATGCTACCTCTAAAATTTCTAGAGGTCTAGTGATGTTAGGCATGACATGATATCCCTTCCAAGGTAAAAAGATCCGTTATCACATCTGGCCTTACCTACAACCAAAAACAAGTTACAACCCCTTCTGGGCCTCTTTGGATTTTGGAGGCAACATGTTCCTCATTTGTGTGTGCTACTCCAGCCCATTTAACAAATGACTGGAAAAGCTGCTAGTTTTGAGTAGGGCCCAGAATGAAAGAAGGCTCTGCACCAGGTCCAAGCTGCTATGGAAGCTGCTCTGCTACTTGGGCCATATGATCCAGCAGAGCCAATAGTGCTTGAAGTGACACTGGCAGGTAGAGATGCTGTTTGGAGCCTTTGGCAAGTCCCCAAGGTGGACCACAACACAAACCCTTAGGATTTTTGAGCAAAACTCTGCCATCCTTTGTGGACAAGTACTCTCCCTTTGAGACATAGCTCTTGGTTTACTACTGGACTTTAGTAGAAACTGAAAACTTATAATACACTTTCTTTACTCTCTTATCCCTTATTATATAAGAGGCATTACATTTACATAATAGTATCTAAGTTATAGGATATCAAAGAAAAGCATGAGCATCACTCAAGGACTTTGCATTCTCTTCTGGAGAAAAGGTTACTGAATTTTCAGTTGTACATAAGACAGTTACATCATGTTAAGAGGAATCATGAACTTGTTGCCTTTATTTGGAGATTAAGTATAGTTTAAGGAGATGTCTATGGGTGCCAAATTGACAACAGGTGAACAGTGATGGTTAATTTTATGTGTCAATTTGTCTGGGCTATAGTGCCCAGATGCTTGGTCACACCACTCTAGATGTTGCTGTGATGGTACTTTTTAGATGTGATTAACATTTCAATCAGTGCACTTAGAGTAAAACAAATTACCCTCCTCGTTGTGTGTAGGCTTCATTGGTCAAGACTCCCTTCAGACTCAAGACTGAACCTTCACTCCTGCCAGAATTTCCAGTCTGCCAGCCAGCCCTACAAATTTCAGACTTGCCAGTTCATACAATCGTGTGTCCCAATTTCTTTTTTTTATTATTATTTAAATTCAATTAGCCAACATATAGTCGGTTATATTGGTTTTTGGTACAGTGTCCAATGATTCATTAGTTACATATAACACCTAGTGCTCATCACATCATGGGCCCTCCTTAATGTCCATCATCCAATTACCCCATCCTCCCACACACTTCCCTTTACACAACCCTCAGTTTGTTTCCTGGTGTCAAGAGTCTCTCATGGTTTGGCTACCTCTCATATTTCTTCTCATTCAGTTTTTCCTCCCTTCCTCTATGGTCCTCTGAGCTATTCCTTATAGTCCACATATGAGTGAAACCATATGATAATTGTCTTTCTCTGATTGACTTGTTTAACTTAGCATAATACCCTCCAGTTCCATTCATGTTGATGCAAATGGTAGGTATTCATCCTTTCTGATGGCTGAGTAATATGCCATTGTATATATGAACAACATCTTTATCCATTCATCTGTTGAAGGACATCTCAGCTCCTTCCACAATTTAGCTATTGTGGACAATGCTGCTATGAACATTGGGGTGCATGTGCCCCTTCTTTTCACTACATCTGTATCTTTCAGGTAAATACCCAGTAGTGAAATTGCTGAGTCAGAGGGTAGCTCTACTTTTAACTTCTTGAGAAACCTCCATATTGTTTTCCAGAGTAGCTGTATCAGCTTGCATTCCGCCCAACAGTTAAGAGGGTTCCCCTTTCTCCACATCCTTGCCAGCATTTGTTGTTCCCCGTCTTGTTAATTTTTGCCATTCATTGTGGTTTGATTTGTATTTCCCTGATGACAAGTGATGTGGAGCATTTTTTCATGTGTCTGTTGACCATTTGTGTGTCTTCTTTGGAGAAGTGTCTGCTCATTACTTCTGCCCATTTCTTGACTGGATTATTTGTTTTTTGGGTATTGCATTTGAGAAGTTCTTTATGGATCTTGACTACCAGCCCTTTATCTGTAGTGTCATTTGAAAATATCTTCTTCCATTCTGTAAGCTGCCTTTTAGTTTTGTTGACTGTTTCACTTGCCATGCAGAAACTTTTTATCTTGATGAAGTCCCAAAAGTTCATTTTTGCTTTTGTTTTCCTTGTCTTTCGAGATGTGTCTTGAAAGAAGTTGCTGTGGCCAAGGTCAAAGAGGTTACTGTGTGCATTATCCTCTAGGAGTTTGATGGATTCCTGTCTCACACTGAGGTCTTTCATCCATTCTGAGTTTATCTTTGTGTATGGTATAAGAGAATGGTCCAGTTTCATCCTTCTGCATGTGGCTATCCAGTTTTCCCAGCACCATTTATTGAAGAGACTGTCTTTTTTCCACTGGATAGTCTTTCCTGCTTTGTCAAAGATTAGTTGACCATAGAGTTGAGGGCCCATTTCTGGGGTCTCTATTCTGTTCCATTGATCTATGAATCTGTTTTTGTGCCAGTACTATGCTGTCTTGATGATCACAGCTTTGTAATATAGCTCAAAGTCAGGCATTGTGATGCCCCCAGCTTTGGTTTTCTTTTTCAACATTCCCCTGGCTATTCAGGGTCTTTTCTGGTTCCATACAAATTTTAAGATTGTTTGTTCCAGCTCTGTAAAAAATGTCAAAGGTATTTTGATAGGGATTGCATTGAATGTGTAGATTGCTCTGGGCAGAATTGTCCCAATCCATGAACATGGAATGTTTTTCCATCTCTTTGTGTCTTCCTCAATTTCTTTCATGAGTGTTCTGTAGTTTCTAGAGTATAGATCATTTATCTCTTTGGTTAGGTTTATTCCTAGGTATCCTAGGGTTTTCGGTGCAATTGTAAATGGGATCAATTCCTTAATTTCTCTTTCTTCAGTCACATTGTTAGTATATAGAAATGCAACAGATTTCTGTGCATTGATTTTGTATCCTGCCATGTTGCTGAATTGCTGTATGGGTACTAATAATTTGGGTATGGAGTCTTTTGGGTTTTCCATGTAAAGTATCATGTCATCTGTGAAGAGAGAGTTTGACTTCTTCTTTGCCAATTTGAATGCCTTTTATTTCTTTTTATTGTCTGATTGCTGAGGATAGGACTTCTAGTACTATGTTGAACAGTAGTGGTAAAAGTGGGCATCCCTGTCGTGTTCCTGACCTTAAGGGCCTGATGTGCTGCTTCTCAGGTGTCTTTGCCTGGGTGGAGTTGCCCCACCCCTTGCCAGGGAGCTGGGCTCAGTGTAAGCTGGTCTTCTGTGTGGCTTTTGTTCCCTGGAGGCTTTCTGCACCTCTTTAGAAGATCAGAGTAAAAAATGCCCAGCTCTCCAGTCCAGAGCCAAAAGATCATGGTCCCCCTTCTTCAATAAACCCTGTGGGACAAGCAGTTTTCACTTTTGTGTGTGCCAGACTGCGCAGACTCTTTCAGTGGTTGCCCACTGTAACCCTCCTGGGAGGGGTCCAAGGGACCTGTGTTGCTGCCCTTTGTGGGCCCGGGGCCTGAGAACAGTTGCGAGCTTGTGTGCGTACTCACTCCACCGCCCCTGGGGGGAGTGCTGGGTGTCGCCTTACTGTCCTTTCCAGAGCTGCTGCGGCCATGAGAGTTGTTGCCTGATCGTGGGTGCAGCTGTTTCACCCCTCCCAGGGGATGGTAAATGGCCTGTGTGTTCCCATCCTTTTCAGGGTGCTCAGGCAAAGAGCAGTCACCTGACTGGCCTGGTTCGTGGTTTACGGTGACCCGAGCTGAGAGTCCCCTCCTGGGCTCACTGACCATGACCAGTTTCCCTGCTCCATTGCTTGGGCACTCTACCGGTTCAGGCACCCCCCCCCCCCATTCATTCTTTGTCTCCTGGGAACTGGAGACCACGGTGACACATAGAGAATTCTGCCCTTTTCATCCCCTGAGCCCCTGTCATAAAGGGATGTCTCTCACTGGAGCAGTTATCTAACGGTTCCGATTTTGCACTCCAGTGTTTTATCACTTTGCAGTAGCCAGCTCATGGAGGCTCCCTCCCCTCTCCATTTATCTTCTGATATCTCCCCACAGGTTCGTGACTCCGCAGCTCCTACCTTAAAAAAAGCAGTCAATTTTCTACTTGTAGATTTCCAGATGTATTTTCTTACATCTCAGGCTGAATTCATGGGTGTTCAGAATGGTTTGATAGATATCCAGCTAAATTCAAGGGACCAGATGAAACAAGGTCCCCTACCTTTCCACCATCTTGTCTCCTCCCTCATTTGTCCCAATTTCTTAACATAAATGTCTATACATCCTGTTTCTCTTGAGAACCCTGACCAATTACTTCTCTCAGTAATGAACAGACCAATGAAATAAAAAATTTATAAGGCTAGCAAAGATTTAAAAAATATTTTCAGGTAACTTGACATAAGCAGTCTTTCAAATGCAGGTAAAGGTAGTCCCACATTCTGGGCCACAGAAGTCTCAAAAAATTCTCAAAGACTTAAGTTTTAGAAACTTTACTGATGACATGGAAATTTTTAAATCTAAAATCTTGTGTTACTGTGACCTCTAGATTTTAGGTATTCAAATATATTCTCATGTACTGTTTCATGGCACATTCCACAGGCAGTTTGTTTGTTTGTTTTTTATTGAGGCATAGTCAACGTAAAATGTTGTGTTTGACAGCAGTTTCTTGATCATGAGTCAGTAAAATAACAAAACTATGTTCAAAGTATTTTTTCTATGTGGCTGTGTCTGAAGTGGCCCAACCACAACTGCTAGGTAGAGCATCTCTCTCGCCAGTAGCAGCAGTGTCCTCCTGTCTCTTGGGAAGTAAAAACGCTAAGGGTATATACACAAGCTTCATCATTGGTGCTTAAGTCATGGTTCAAATAATAAATAACATTGGGAGAAACAGAGCAGACGACTTCATGTATTCAAGCCTTAATTCTGAGGACCACATCAAGCTTTTCTCCCAAGTCTCTTTTAGCATGGAAAAGGCTTTTTTGGGGGACCGCCTATGTGTCAGCCTCTTATTTTGCCTATACAAACACAAAAATCCAAGATGCCTCTTCCTAAGGACCCATTCATATCCTGGGGGTATAATAACTTCCTGAAGAAACTGTTTTTTTATAGAAAATCACATATTTGCTTATATAGACGGTCAGATCTACTACTCTGTTCCAAGAAAGGAAGACACTGGAATGAAGCTATCAATTCCTGAAATAAAATAAATAAGAACTTCTGAGTTGGGCTAAAGAAAGAAAAAATTCACGCCTATATTCTAGTAGACCCACAAGAGAAGTGTCCCTTTTAGGTCCTTACTGTAAAGAGTCTAATAAAATGCTGAAATATTCCAAGTACAATTTAACAACTGAAGGATATATCAAAAATAAAAATGCACAGAAAGCATAAAAAAAAAGTGGAAAGATAGTTTCAGGACATGGTGGGGGGAGCTCTCCAGAGCCTGCAGACTGAATTCATTTGAGCCCCTCTTCAGGCTCTATGCAGTATGTACCATCTTCTCATTTGCCACTGAAGACCACAGCAAGACATCTCCCTTCCAGCAGCCAACCCTAGAGATCTGGGCCCAGAGAAAGATGTCCTAGAGAGAAAACTATCGACCCGCTTGTAGACCCACCTGATGAATTGCAGCTTCCTTTCCTGAGTCTGCTCCCCTGGGCGATGGACACTGGGAGTATCCACTCTCTTCATGGGCCACAGCACTGGAGCTGGGCCTCAATACACAGCCATTTCCAACACAGCGTAATATGTCTTCATCCATACAAGACATACCCACATCTCAGGTCTTAGTTCTGCCTCTGGTTATGGTGCCTGTTCTCAGCCTGTGGCCCTTACTATAATCGAAGGTATCATCCTGTTAGGGCTAGGGCTAGGAATTAGACAGTAATTTTCCAGCTCTTTTTAGAACTGCTGTTCCAAAACCTGCTTTTTGTTTTTTTGTTGTTTTGATTTGGGTTTTAGAGGAGGGTATCTATTTTTATTAATGACAGCACTATTGGGCTTAAAACATCACACTTGTCTTTGACTCTTCCTAAACACCTACATCTAACATGCCTCCAGGTTTATCCCATATGGATTTCTTACCCTGTTGCCTTCTATTTCCACTACTTATACCTAGTCAATGGCTTGGATTGTTCCACCAATTACCTCCTAATTAATTGCCAGTGTAGTCTTTCTCAAAATCAATTTTTTTCTCCTTTCAGAGAGAGGGAGAGAATGCACGCAAATGCGTGAGTGAGCAGGGTGGGGGGAGGGGCAGAGGGAGAGAGAGAATCTTAAGCAGCCTCCACAGGAGTGCAGAGCCTGAGGTGGGGCCAATCTCACAACCCTGAGATCATGACCTAAGCCAAAAATCAGGAGTCTGCTACTTAACCAACTGAGCCTCAAGTGCACACACCAAATGTTCTCAGATACTCAGCATCTGCCTAACTTTACCCTAAATTTGCATCAACTTTCGCAAGTAGTTTGGGATTACAGGGGTAGAAACATAGACTTTGGGGGTAGAAAGGTTAAATTACAATTATGGCATCAGCTGTACTTGCATGAAAACTATTGAGCCTTGGTTTTATCTTACACCATCTGTGAATGAAAGTACTTTGAAAGGTTGTTGAGAGATTAAATGAGATGGCAAGGAGCAAGCATCTAGAATAATTCCTGACATATAGTAAATGTTTAATACAATCCACTGCCAGATGTCTTTGCTCCTGATGTCCTTCAGCTGGAGTACTACGTGTATGATTCTACTCTGATATGCAAAGTCTTGTTTTATGTAGTACTTACTTGTGGAATATAGCCTTAATTCCTCATTAATGGATTTAGTAAATCCTTTCTTTATTGATATTCCATGAGTACATCTTAGTTCTATTGTCAGCATTTTTCCTGTTCTATATTGTGTTGTGGTTCATTTTAAAGGAGACTGAAGGGTAGAGAAGTGAATAGTGTATTCCAGATTGAGAAGAGAGGATAAGCAAATATTCGGAGGGGGGAAATGCACAGTGCTTAGAAAATAGAAGGTTACAGTGCTCAGATTGGTGGTAGGACACAGGCACTGAGAATAAAAAGTAAATGAAGACTAGCTTCAAACTTCCTTTCACGCCATGCAGTAGATTTCTGATTTTATTCCATGAAGCTGAATCCTGATAGGTTGTTGCTTCATGTTTTCGCAGGGCTCACTGCAGTTGACTGCATTTATACTCAAACCCAAGACCCATATTTTGGGTAACAAAAAAATAATTATTTAACAATTTTTGTTTGCCCATTTCACAGTTCTCCAACTGTGCATGTTTGCCTGTGTGTGTTGTGTGTGTTTTAAGATTTTATTTATTTATTTGAGAGAGACAGCACAAGCAGGGGAGAGGCAGAGGGAGAAGCAGACTCCCCGCTGAGCAGGGAGCCTGATGCAGGGCTCAATCCCAGGACCCCAGGATCATGACCTGAGCCAAAGGTAGACGCCCAACCGACTGAGCCACCCAGGCGCTCTTGCCTGTTTTTCACTCTACTGCTCATTTTTGCCTGGACGTGGCTTACTAGTTTCTGCTTATCTTTCAAGATAGCCAGTTCTAGATCACCAACTTGTTCAAAATAATTTGTGAGATAGCTCTTTATTTTCTTAAAAATGAAAGTAAAGTCAGGATGACAAGAGTGGGAGACGTCCCAGCTTCACATTAAAGATGCAGTTCCCAAAAACTTTCACTGGCCATGTGTACTTTTCCTTCAGCCAGCCTTCTCAAACTTTAACCCAATATTCCAAAGGTCAAAATATAATAACCAGAATGTGAAGTTGCCTGTCATAGGTACAACTTTTTTTTTAAATTTTTATTTATTAAGTCATCTCTTTTCTCAATCTAGGACTCAAACTCACAAACCCAAGATCAAGAGTTGCATGCTCTACTGACTGAGCTAACCAAGCACCCCTCCTAAGTACAACTTTTAATGAGTTGAGATACTTCACAGTCATTGCTCAAAAGACAGGTTGTGCAAATGAGAAGCCCCCAGCTCACACTCTAAAACCACATTACTACTTAAATTACTTAGAACATGTTTAATTCCAAAAGAAAATATTGTCACTGGGGCGTTCCTAGAAATTACAGCAGCTATATTAAAAAAAATTAGATGAGTGGGATTTTTTTCTGTGGGTTTCTAATAGGGATGGATTTAGGAGCTTCTAATGAATTGAACTGTGCTCCTCCCAAAAGATACGTTGAAGTCCTACCCACCAGTACCTCAAAAAGTGACCATATTTGGGAAGAGGATCTTTAGAGGTAAGTTAAAATGATGGGCCCCTATTCAATATGACTGGTGTGCTTGTAAGCAGGTAAAATTAGGACACAAAGATAGACAGGCACAGAGGGAAGACAGCGTGAAGACATGCAGGGAGAAGATGGCCATGTGACTGGAGTGGTGGGTGTACAAGCCAATGAATGCCAGTGACTGCCTGCAAATGCCGGAAGCTGGAAGAGTCAGGAAGCGTTCTCCCCTGGAGCTGTCAGAGCATGACTTTGCTGACACCTTAATTTTGGGGAGATACAGATATTCTCTTCTGGCATTTATAACATCACTAACGGGAGATATTACTGAAAGGTTTCTGGGTGTTTTTTTTAATGATCTGTGAACATGACAGAATTTCATGTTTCTTAGAAAACAAACAAACAAAAAACCACACAGGTTTAGAGTAAGTCCTCTGTATTAGGTTTCCAAGATCACCCCAGGCTTGATGATTCGATGATTCACTTGAAGGACTCACAGGACCCAGAAATTATTATACTCCGTAATTACTGCTTATTACAGCAAAATACACTGAGGAAAATCAGCAAAGGGAAAAGGCACATGGGAAGAAGTCCAAAGGAATCTGGTCACAAGCTTCCAAGAGTTCTCTCTGAGTAGACTTGCATAGGATATACTTAATTCCTCCTGCACCGATGTGTGACAACAGGGGCAGAGTGTTGCCAACCAGGGTAGCTCGTTAGAGACTCAGTGCCCCAAAATTCCAGGCCCCCAAAAGGAAAGCAGCTGTTTAGTATATACCACACTGTTTGTACAAACAGTTTAGGCAGAGTGAGCCACTCTTACCAGTTAGGATTGATGAGAACTGAGGCAAAATCCAAGTTCTCAGATGGCAGCCAAGGGCCATCCTTGCAAGCAGACCTTTCTAAGGATGCTGTCCCAGGCCTGCTATGGTAATTCTCTTCAGTAAAGTCCATCCCTTGGCCCTTGGCCAAACTGTGTTTATAGCAAAATAATTATCGGTAGGCCCCGGTGCTGGAGGATGAGATCAGTATTATTACTGATCTCAGTTATGCCCCTTGAAATTTAACACAAATCCCATTAATTATAGAGCTCTATCTTAGAAAGCCAGGTGGCTTCCTCAAGTTTTTGTATGAATCTTTTTAATGTGACCTGAGGCATCGATTCAGGCACAGAATCACCTAGCTGTAGGCTGAAGCTAACCTAAATGCCTTCCAGCTGAGACAGTGTCATAATGATCAGGGTCCATACAAAATAAGAAAAACCTCTGCGGGCATACTTCAACTGTTAGTGCACCATAAGCAGGACACACAGTAGGCCCCCAGGTTAACAGAGCACCCAGTGGACCCCCACCAGGGCCTCCAGCCCCAGGATTTCCAGTTCAGTTGGAAAACTTTAGTTGAGCCCTTGGTTTTAGAGGGACTGCAAGAAGTCAGTTCCAGTTTGTGGTGTCAGCTCACCCATCCTATGACTGTGTTTTGCATAAAAAGTGCAAGCGCTGGGGCCACCCAATCTGTTCCACAGCCAGCACTGTCTGGTGTGAGCAAGCTTCAGCAGTCAGTCTGAATCAGAGCATTCTCAGCAATTTGGACAGGCAGCACAGGGAGTTTCCTTCCGGAGGAGAGGACAGCTTTCGGGAACAGTTTTAAACAACGAAGGTCATTAATGCTGTCCCCCACTCCCATCCCTTCCAGATACTAGGGTTTTGTTTTTTCTCATTGTTGCAAAATCAATGTGTCCTTTTCAGTAATCATGACTTTATGTTTTTCAGTCATCCCCTACTCTTATGCAGACATTTCATCAGGAAGAGTTGTATGCAAGGGGAATAAATGTATTTTCATAGGAAAAAATATTTTTAAACAACTCAAGGAGAAAGACCTGGCATGTTCAGGAATCCATCAGGAGAAAATCCTGAATTTTTAAAAATTTCAGAATGGGTTTTCATAACCACCTACCCCTTCTATCCTAATGATGTGTCCGGTGAGCATCTAGAAAAAATTAATCCCTTATGAGGGATAGCTGCACTTAATGATCAGTTTGCTTTACTAAAGCTTAATTAATGATCAGTTTGCAAACCACAGCTAATCCAGAAAGCCAAATATAATCATCAACAACAGTGAGCCGTCCCTGAGACGGGGGTCAAGAGTCCATTCCGCTAGGAGTGGGCAGAAAGTTCACAGTCCCTGCAATGTGTCCTCCCCGAACTTGTACATAGTTCTTGGCAGAAATCACAAGTTGGAATGCAATTAGTTTTGTGTCAGAAATATAGAGCTGATCAGCAGCCTGATTCCAGATGGCCCCAGTAGAGAACAAGCCGTTTCCTGTGGACATTTGCATGTGACCCTGGCAGCGCAGATAGCGTCCATGATGTTTTCAGTTTGTGGCCCCACGCAGGGGTGCTCTGTATCTGCAATGATACCGGGGCTGAGTGATGTCTGCTTTTAGCGCAGCACAGTTTGTGCTGAGGCTGAAATAGCCCACAGCAGAAAGTTTCAGGTTTCAGCTTACAGTCAGGTTCAGGCAGTTAGGATCTCTGAGTTAAATTCCAGGAAAAAAACAGCAGCGTTTGTTCTGCTGGTAGCAAAACAAACACCCCCCACACCAGCAGCAGGTGGTCTAAGTGCCAGGGAGAAGCAAGGCTTTCCTAAACCCTGTTCATCTTGTTTTCCTAGAATCCAAACTGACGCATTCAAATATATGCACAGAGGCCAGAAAACTATCAGTCTCTATCAGAGGTCTGATTTTACAAGAGCTCATTAGCAACTACGAACACCTTTTTAAAAATTCTAAAAGCGCTTCTCCATTTAGAGATTACCTCTTTTCATGGTGCCTCCCTTGTTTCAGACTCGAATAGGCAAAAATTAGAGCACATACCTCACATGTTACACAAAAATTAAACCAAAGTGGATCATAAAAACATTCTAAGAGAAAGAACCCAGAGATAAAGGGCCAGATATTATATGGTTTAATTTATATGAAATGTTCAGAATAGGCAAATCGTATTTAGACGGAAAGCAGATTAGTGGTTGTCAGTAGGCGGGATGAGGTGTGACAGCTAACAGGCACTGCATTCCTTTGGAGGAGGACAAAAATGTTCTGCAATTATGTAGTACTGATGGTCCCACAACTTCATGAATATAATAAAAACTGAATCATACACTACGGCATGTGAGTATCTCAATTTTAAAATACCTAGTACTTAAAAGAAGTTCTCGAGGCAGTGTTTCTAAGTAGAGAAAATTAGGAAATGATCTAGATAGGAAACTCACAATAAATTTTGTCATGTTAACATGACAATATTTTCAGATGTGAAAATCCTGTTTAAAAAGATCTTTGTTGCGCGCCTGGGTGTCTCGGTCGGCTGAGCATCTGCCTTCAGCTTGAGCCCTGCGTCAGGCTCCCTGCTTCGCCCTCTCCCTCTGCCGCTCCCCCTGCCTGTGCTTGCTCGCTCTCTCTTAAATAAATAAATAAAACCTTTTTAAAAAATTAAAAAAAAAAAAAGATCTTTTGTGGGGTGTCTGTGATGTAGTTTTGGAATATAGGTGAGGTATGGTGGGGTGAGGTCCAGAGCTGATGACCAAGAAAGAATTCTTGAGACACCTTTAGTGCAAAAAAGTGGTCTTATTAAAGCGTAGGGACAGAACCTGTGGCAGAAAGAGCTATTGCCCCAGGGTTGTCAGGGATAGCTGATTGGGAGTTCAGGAAGGTAAAGAAAAGGAGGTTTCAAAAAGATTTTCATATGTTAAAGAAGACTCACAAGATACCTAGAGGCTTTGCCATTGCCAAGTTAGGTTGTTTTTACCTATTCCTGGAAGAATGTCACATATATCCCACCCAGGAGTGTGTTGGGGTGGGGGCGGGGGTTGCAAGGTGTCAGCTTCTGCTTTGTCCTTAGCTAGCCTTCTGTTCCCTCATCTCCTGGGTGGGTCAGTTGGTTAAGTGTCAAGTTTGGCAAATGCTGAGTATCTGAGTGCGTTTGGTGCGTGAAGCACTTGACGCTCAGTTGGTCAAGTGACAGACTCTTGATTTTGGCTCCGGTCATGATCTCAGGGCTGTGAGATGGAGCCCCATGTCGGGCTCCACACTGAGTGTGGAGCCTGCTTAAGATTCTCTCTTCTTCTCCCTCTGTATCAACTCTCACTCCTTCCCTCTTTAAAAAGAAAAAAAAAAAAGACCTCTTGTACAACACCAAAGGCACAATCCATTTTTAAGAAAGTAATTGATAAGCTGGACTTCATTACAATTAAAAATGTCTCCTCTACAAAAGACACTGTCGGGAGAATGAGAAGACAAGCCACAGACTGGGAGAAAATATTTGTAAAACACATACCTGATAGAGGACTGTTTTCCAAAATATACAAAGAATTTAACAATAAGAAAACCAACAACTCAGTTTAAAAATGGGCCAAAGACCTTAACAGACTACCTCACCGAAGAAGATATACCGATGGCAAGTAAGCATGTGAAAAGATGCTGCACATCATTTGTCCTTAGGGAAATGCAAATTAAAGCTACAACAAGATACCACTATGCATCTATTAGAATGGCCAAAATCCAGAATATTAATACCATCAAATTCTGGTGAAGATGTGGATCAGAGGAACTCTCCTCCATTGCTGGTGTCGCTTGCTGGACTGCAAGACCTGACTTCACCGCCTGCCTGCTGGTACTCACCGATGCTTATCCCACATTTTTCCTTAAGCTCTTCTTTCCAGTTTATCTCTTAACTCAGGCAGATGTAAAGTGAAACGTCACCTCTCCAGCTCTAGCCACTGCTCTGACAAGACCTCCAGCTGGCCCAGACCACGCACATCAGTTTGAGCTCAACCCCTGACTCACACCTGTGCAGATGGATGATGGAGTGAGCTCTAGAATGACTGACAACTACCTTTTCCTCATTATAATACTAAAATCTCAGCCCAAGGAGGAAGACAAGCCTCATTTACATAACATACAATGTGTATAGGCATGTTTCCTTAAGGCGCATGTGTGACCTTATGCCTACGTCTACATATGATGACAAGGCTTCCCTACCTAAATATTCATCCTAATCCTAAATAAAAGCAAGCTATCCATCCTTGCTTGGGGAGTCATGGCTTTGGAAGCCATTCCTCATGATCTCCTTACTTGCTGCTGATAAAGTTTTCTTCATGTAACAACTCAACCTGGTACAGTTTCTGACTTACCAAGGAGTGAACCTGTTAGTTTGGCTACACTGGTAGGAATGCAAAATAGTATAACCACTTTGAAAGAGATTTTGGCAGTTTCTGACAAAACTAAATATATTCTTGCCGTACAATCTCGCAATTGAGCTATTTGGTATTTACCCAATAATTTGAAAACTTATGTCCACACAAAAACTTGCACATGGGTGTTTATGGCAGTTTTATTCAGAATTGCCAAAACCTGGAAGCAAGCAAGATGTTATTTAGTAGGCAAATGAATAAATTGTGGTACATACAGACAATAGAATATTATTCAGCACTAAAAAGAAATGAGCTATCAAGCCATGGAAAGACATGAAGGAAGCTTCAATTCATATTACTAAGTGAAAGAGAACGATCTGAAAAGGCCGTGTAAGTGTATGAACCCAACTATATGACATTCTGGAAAAGACAAAACTATGGAGACAGTAAAAAAGATCAGTGGTTGCTAGGGGTTTGGGGGTAGGGAGGAATGAATAGGTGGAGAAAGAGGAATTTTAAGGCAGTGAAACTATTCTGTATGATACTACAATGGTAGATATATGTCATTATACTTTTTTCAAAACCCGTAGAATATACAACACCAAGAGTGAACCCTAATGTAAACTATGGACTTTGGGTGATAATGATGTGTCAATGTCGGCCCATGGATTATAACAAATGTACCACACTGGTGCAGGATACGGATAGTGGGGAAGGCCAGCATGTGTGATGGTGGGAGTTATATGGGAACTCTCTATACCTTCTACCTTCTCTTCAATTTTGTGGTGGACCTAAAACTGCTCTCTCTCTCTCTATATATATATATATACACACACACATTACATTAAAAATATATATTATATTAATATGCATATGTGTGTGTGTATATATATATATATGGACACCTGGGTGGCTCAGTCAGTTAAGCATCTGCCTTCAGCTCGGGTCATGATCCCAGGGTCCTGGGATGGAGCTCTGTGTTGGGCTCCCTGCTCTGCGGGGAGTCTGCTTCTCCCTATCCCTCTGCCCCTCCCCCTCACTCGTGTGCTCTCTCTCTCTCTCCCTCTCTCACTCTCACTTGCTCTCTCTCTCTTTCTCAAGTAAATAAATAAAATCATAAAAAAGATATATATATACTTTATATATATATACTTTATATATATATATACTTTATATATATATATATAAGGTAAATAAATAAAAAGTATATAGCCCCATTTGGTCAGCATATATTATTCTATTTATGTATTTATGTATTTCTGGATTCCATTTGCTATTATTTCACTGAGGATTCCCATACATATTCACAAGGAATTTTGGTGAATTGATGATTTAGTGATTTGGTGATTTTGGTGACTTTAGTTTTATTTTCTTGGAATATCTTTGTCTGGTTTTGCTATTAGGATAATGCTGGCTTCCTAAAATGAATGAAATAAATAACCATACAAAGGAGTAGTGCATAGCAACGGAAAGGAACTACTAATACACGTAACAGTACTAATAAATCTTAAAACGTTATGTTGAGCGAAAGAAGCCAGACACTAGAGAGTACAACTCTATGATTATGGTTATACAAAATTCTTGGAAAGCCAAATCTAATCTAGAGGGATAGAAGACAGATTAGCAATTTGCCTGAGGGTAGAGGTGGGGGTTGACTAGGTAGGGAACCAAGGGATCTTTTAGGATAAAAGGTCTAAATATACATAGTGGTGATTACACAGCGTCTAAATTTTCAATACTCATCCAAGTATATGGAAAATTGCACACATTACGGTATATAAATTATGACTTGATTGATTTAAAAAATTATATAGGTGAGTTTCAGTACTTCATTTCGTGGTGAGACAGTCAATGCTTAATGACCTCACTTGGCTATTATTCCCTGTCCCCACTTCAGATGGCTACATGATCCACAGCAAGTCATGCCTCACCCATAAAATCCAGTTTCCTCCTCCATGAAGTGGTGGATAATGATTATTATTAACTACAGTTCTTTTAGGGAACGCTTTCTACGGTAATTACACCAGTCACTTAAAACAATGCCTGACAGAGTAAATGATCAGAAAGTAATAACTCTCACCATTATCTATTTTATTAGTGTTATTAAAAATCATAGTAATAATTTATGTTCCTTAAAGGAGCTCAAAGTAAGATCGTAGCTCATAATAAAACAAGAGAGTAAAATTAAGGCTAAAAGAAGACATCCTTGAAGGTGGACACCTATGCAGGAGGTCCTTACGCCATGGGGACGTCAGTTTTTTAGAGCACTCTTTATCTGATGATACTCACTCCTTGAAATCTTGAAACCTTAGGCCTCATGTGCTTCTGTCAACAGGCTGACACGATTCACCTCAAAATACTTTCAATAGGTCTAGTTCCCCGGAAGCTGATTTCTCATAAAGGTAAGAGAAGCACCCTCCCTATAGGGCATTCCTCCCCTGGAAGCTTTTAGAAACCAAAGGGAGCCTGGTGGACTATCACCTGGGTTCTCTGTGATAGTCCAGGGTAATAGCTACACACCAGATAAAAAGATTTTACGGTGCAAACACACTTGAGGATCGTGCTTATGTCAGTAACATACACACACCCTAAACGCCCCAACTTGTAATGGAGGTGATTTTGTTTCCTGTGGTTCCTTTTAACCCATGAATTTTGTCCTGAGTAGAATCTCTTGGCCAGCGGAATGACATTACAGCGTCCTCCATAGCAAAGGAAAATTCAGGGATAGGCCACTGCTTTGGCTCTGACTCATTGTCAAAAGTTGTAAAATTTCACAACTTTAGCAGTTATCTATTGTTACATTACAAATTACCACAAACTTAGCGGCTCAAAACAACATACATTCCTTATCTCACAGTTTTTATGGGGAAGGAGTCCAGACACTTAGCAGTTCCTCTGCTCTAGGGCCTCTCCTAGGCTGTAATTCTGGCATCTGACAGGCTTAGCCACCTGGAGGCTTGGCTAGGAAAGAATTCTCTGTCACACTCACATGGTTATTGGCAGAATTTCAATTCCACAAGGGCTGAGGGACTCAGGGCTTCTGCTTCTGTGACTATTGGCCTGAGGCTGCCCTCAGCTCCCCACCACATGGGTGTGTGAGATCTCAGTCCTGTGCGGTGCTTGGAGAGAGCATGTGAGCAGACAGCACTGGAGTCCTTTATAGAGGTAATCCAGGGTAAGGAAACACTGATTACCTAATGTGAAATTGACCATCTAAATGGAGCAAGATCAATACTGAGAGGGCAAATTTATTATCTACAGATATATACTTCTTTGCCCAAAAGAGCTACTTTGCCTCAATTTTTTAATTATTGCTTATTTTCCCAACTGTTGGAAGTGGAATGCCCATCATTGTGAATGAAAATGAGTAAGGCCTTCCTACAACTGTAATTCTCTCCCAGCTAAGGCCCAGTATTTCTCACTTGTTTTAATTTCGAAGGAATACATTGGAAAAAAAGAAATGTAATACACCGAAATACAAAATAACATAAAAAGAACTTCCTAATCCCCCCATGATGACCAGCAACAGTTTGCTATACATTCTCCTAGACTGGTGTCTCTCAGCTTCAGCACTCTTCACCTTTCCAGCCAGTTAGTTCTTTGTTGTAGGAGCTGTCCCATGCACTGCAAGGTGTTTGATAGCATCCCCGGCCTCTATCTACTAGATGCCAATAGTACCCTTCCCCAGTCATGAAATTCAAAACCGTTTGTAGACATTGCCAAATGTCTCCTGGGCATTGGACATTGGCATTGGACAGCAAAGTTGAGTACCACTGTTCTAAACTTCATGCATATGCCTACATCTGCATATCAAAGTATACGTACACCATTACCTTTCCTATTTTTTAATAAAATCATGTTATGAAGTGTTCTGAAGTTTGCTTTTGCCCTCAGTTATATTATATCCTTGACACCTTCCTGTGACACACAGATACATCTCATTCTTTTAAACATTTTTTTGAGAGAGAGAGAGTGCATATGCTGGGGGCAGGAAGGGAAGGGAAGCAGAGGAAGAGGGAGAGAGAGTATCTCAAGCAGACTCCATGTCCAGCACGGAGCCCGATGCAGGGACTCGATCTCACAACCCTGAGGTCATGACCTGAGCCAAAACCAAGAGTCAGACGCTTAATGGACTGAGCCACACAGGCACCCCCTCGTTCTTTTAAACCATCATATGTAACCATAATCAAACATTTCCTTACTGATAAATATTTAGATTATTTGCAGGGGGGTTTTGTTTTTATTTTTTGTTTTGCTATTACAAACTATGTTTGTACAATTAAAGTCTTTGAAATGTGTACTCTCCACACTTATGTGACTATTTTTGTAGGATAAAGTGGATTTGCAAAGGCAAACAGTATGTACATTTTTTTAAATTATAAACACCTCCAATTTTTTGTTGAAAAATTGCATCAATTTACCAGCAAATTTCCATTTCTCCACACTCTCCTCAACCCTAAATATCATCAATCTTTTTACTTTTGCAAAACTGAGAGGTTAAAAATAGAAAGATAGCTTATTTTAATTTGCCTGTCATTATGAGAAGGTAAGCATCTTCTGGTATTTTTGTCTCCTTTTCCTCATACTCAGAGCAAGACAGGCCATGAAGTGAAATCTATGGCGGGAACAGGGTTTCTCCTCTTAATTCCTTGACTCAGAATGTTTTCATCAGAGGAGCAAAAGCAATGAGACATCAATGTCATCTAAGACCGAGCAGCAAATTGAAATGTTTTGGAAGACTCTGAAGGAAAATGTAAATAAATTCTGAAAGGGAATCCGTAGAGGCTGGTAAGGGCTTTGGTAACTGGAGAGTGATGATGTTATTCACATTTGTAGAAGTGTTAATGATTATGCAGACTGAATATCACCTGTCTATGAGTCAGATTTGGCCACGAATTTGTAATCCCTGATCTAAAATAATAAAGAGTCTGATTATCCAAAGAAATACATCTAAGTACTAGATTTTGGCTTCTGTAGAAAAAAAAATCCCCCATGTTCAAAATTCTAATATTTAGCTAACTCTTTTTCTTTTAAATGTTAAGTTTAGGTTTTGACTTAATTTTGTTTAAAAATTAAGATAAAACTTAATATTTTAGAAAACATATAAAGAGGTTTTGGTTTTTTTTAACCTCACCTATGCCCATAAAAGAAGATCAACCAAAAGTAATATTATGAATTTGCCAGGAAGTATTAGGAATTTACTTCTTTGCTTTAGTATTTATCTATATTTATATAGACACATTCCAATTAAAGGAATTCTTAAATCTTTTATTAAGTTGAACCACGTGAAATTGCCATTTTGAAGGTCAAAAATAGTTGAATGTCAGCAATCTCCTATATAAATCAAAAACTTTTTTGTAAACTTCTCTGTGCCACGCCAACTTATTTTAAAAGGTCCAGACATTTCAATAGGAGAGTAGGAACAATACCATTGAAGTGATAATACTCATGTGAATTAGTTTGTTTTTATTAGCTGATTCAAACTTCTTGCTTCATCTTTTGTTTATTTGATTGCGAACTCAGGAGAGAGGCAGGGTTTAGTTGTAGCTTGCACCAAAGGAAACAAGCTGTATCTCTTTAAGAAGCTGCTTACAGTGTCAATATCATTCAAAAGTTCTATCCTCTTCAGGAATGTCTGGGTAGCTCAGTCAGTTAACCATCCAGCTTTTGATTTTGGCTCAGGTCATGATTCCAGAGTCCTGGGATCAAGGCTGCACCAAGACCCATGGTCAGCGGGGAGTCTGCTTAAAGGTTCTCTCCTCCCTCTGTCCCTCCACCCAACTCATGCTCTCCCTTTTTCTCTCTCTAAAATAAATACATTTTTAAAAAATAAAGAAGTTCTACTCTCTTCAAAGATGCCTTTTTGTCTCTGACTGGAAATAGTAACACTGACAGGCAAAATGCTTTGTGTTGCTCTGAGGTATGAAACATTACCTGTTTGGTGACAACATTACATAACTGCTGTACCCAGCCTCTTCCACCAAATGATTCATCAGTTTCATGGAGTCATTTGTCAACATCATTATCCTGATCGGTACCAATTAGAGTTTGTAGAGCATCCACACAGAGATGACACTGTACTTGGTGCTTGACAGAGTACAAGGAAGACAAAGAGTACAACTTATAAAGTAAACTATTGGAGCTGTGCATTTGAATATGAACCATAATGCAAACATACCTATAAGTCCAAACCTACCTGGGTCACACATGGTAGAATAAACTCATTGAAACTCACCATTGAGCTTCACAGTGATTATGTATGTTGCATCAGAGGATGGAGCAGATGGTCTTTCCACATGAAAGATCCTGAGAAAGGTTCCCAGTCTCTCCGGGCATCAAAGAATCAGACTAAAGGTCTGGGATGGCTTTTGCTGACCACTAATCTGAAATCTCCAGGATCCTTTTACAATGTCCATGGCCAGTGAGTGGCCACCAGGTCTCTAAAGATGTGGAGAATTTGAAGATTCCAAAGAAGATTCAGTAGGTTAAGCCATGGGAATTTCAAAGAGTTCTATAAAAAACAACAACCCTGGAACAAAAACACTCTTGAAATTATCAGAGGAGAACTGTAACACAAATGTTTTTACTTACTAGCTTTAATTAGAGACTTGAGGTGGGCACTGGAGTGAACCAAGACTATTCTTTACCATTGTCACCATTCTGATTCCAAATTATTTCTTGCTGCTTTATATCTTCTTCCATTCTATCTTGTACTGGATAGAGGCAGAATAAAAAAACTGAACAACAAAGTCCACTAGTGCCTGTCTGAGAAGCTCTCTCAAAGGTTTCTAAGAGATTAAAATAGGGTAGCTCCAGTTGACAAGCAGGTTGTATGCCCTTAGTGGGTATCCAATGGGCTGTTTGGCAAATAAGATGTATTTTCCCCAGGGACTGAGCTCTTGGTGGTTAGGCACTGAGACTGGTACAGGACAGCCCACTTACCTCGTGGTGCACCTGAAGTGGTGTCACACGATGTCACCTAATAGAACCTAACCCCTGTGGGTTACAAGGTCTCCCTGGGAAGCCAGCCACACATCTGTCCCAGTGCAGTCGATCAAGGCTTGCCCTTCAAGCTGCCCAGTGTGGGGCAGCAGGAGATATGGGCTCTTCCTGGCACCCCGACTGGACAGGGCAGGCCATCAAGAGAAACATGCTAGAACTCTCCAGCACAACTAAGCCCACAGATGGGATTTCTTTTTACTCAAGAAGAATTCAGCTCTGCTCTTAAGATTTTTCAACTGATTGCATATCAGGCCCACCCAGGCTATCTAGGGTAATTTCCTTATTTAAAGTCAACCGATGGGGACTTTTATCAGCACAGCCGATAAATCAGCATTTATTTGAGTTTAATTAGTGTTTAATTGAATAACTAGGGACTATAGCCTACCCAGATTGGCACATAAAACTGACCATCACATCCATGTAATAAAGACAATGCTACCACTTCTATTTTCCACTAGGGGAATGGAAGCACAGCGTACCTAAATCATTTACCTAAGGGCACACAGCTGTCTCACACTTGGTTTTTCAGTTGTAAAATGGTCAGCAGTTCTTACCTCACATGATTGTTGTGAGGAATAACTAAATTAAATCCATTCCAACTGTGTATGTAAAGTCTCTGGCACCTTGGGGTCTCAATGTTGTAAAACAGCAATTAGATCACATTTTGCTTATAAATGAGATGGTTTACAAATTCTGAGGAAATGGACATTTTCATTGGCTACAGGTGGGAATACACATTGGAATAACTTTCTTCAGCAAGTAGTTCCATTTTCAGAAGTTAGCTTTATAATATTTGCACACGCTCATAAAGACACATGTGTAAGGGGCACCTAGGTGGCTCAGTCAGTTAAGTGCCTGCCTCTTGATTTCAGCTCAGGTCATGATCTCAGAGTTGTGAGATCAAGCCCCATGTCAGCTCTGTGCTGTGCATGAAGCCAGCTTGAGATTCTTTCTCTGCCCCTCTCCCCCAGCCCCTCCCCCATCTCTCTCTCCCTTTCTCTCTCTCTCACTCTCTCTCTCCTCCTCTCTAAAAGAAAAAAAGATACGTGTGCAAAAATATTCATTGCAGTGGTGTTTGTAAATGAAAAACAAATCTAAATGTTCATCAATAAGAGAAAAAGGAAAGTATTAAAAGTATTAAAGTCATTATAGCGTGGGTGAACACTGGAATGCTCTGTGTACTGTCATGGAAAGATATCTATACTTTAGTATTAAACCTAAAATAGAAGATCTTATATTATTTGATGCCATTTATGATCCTAGACATTTTGCCAGTTCCTTTGGTGGTGGGCAGGGGATGGATTTCATGCCCATTCTGTTCAGATGAGCATATTGCCTCCTGAGAAAGAACTCTAAGGTACTGATGTTTTGGTTAAAACTTGAAAGTTTGCACCACATGCCTCTGCCTGTTCTCTCAGATTGGAATACCAATCCTTGTTTTCTCTGTGAACACAGGAGGACCTGCAAAGGTTAATAGTGAGGTCACCACAGGGACTCTTCGGGCAGACGGGCAGATAGGATCAATGGTGCAATGAGGCAACCCCTTGAAAATAAAGACCAGAGAGCAGGTCACAATAGAATGAGCTAGAGCTGAATCAGGTGACAGATAATGGGTCCTAGAGTTTGGGCAGAAATACCTGAATCAACCAGGCACGTTTGATCCATGATGGAGAACACTATGCATCCCTGGTCAGAATGTCTTTTATTTCATGTCATTCAGGACTTCACTTTTTCCTGAAGAAATCCGGAGAAGAGGAGGCTGCTGTACTTTCTCAGGCTCCCCCTATCAGGGGGATGGGATGGCTACATGGAAACCTTGCTACTTGGGGACCCACAAAATGAGAAACTGCCAAGATTTTTAGGTCAATGGCAAAGAAAGAAAGCACAAGTCTATATATCATCCAAAAGTAATATTTGATTCATACCTACTGCTTCATGGGATGTAAGCTTCCCCAGTGCAAGGAGTGTATTAGTGTATGTTCATCTTTGATTCCTCAGCATAGGACCTGACATACAAGGGACTCAGTAAGGATTCATAGAATGAATGTATGGCAAACATCATCTCCTGAATCCAACTGAGGAGGGAGGGGAAACGCAAGCTGAGGACAAAGCACAAGCTGACACCACGCAAACCGCCCCCCCCACTCCCGGGTGGGGTATGTGTGACATTCCTCAGGAACCTCTAAAGCCAAGGGAAGGAAAAAAAATGGTTAACTTTATAGAGATTATAGTGTTGCAAGGCATGAGTCTCCCTCAGTTTACAAATGTCTTAGGGATTTACAAGAAAAAGGCATTCTTATCACTAATCTAACTTCCAGAAGGAAATGTAGATAAAAGTAAATGTCCTTATAACAAATACTTGAAGCAGCCCGAGTATAATGTTCCTCCAGGAAGCTCTCCCAACTGTCTTTTTTGTTTTTTAAGATTTTGTTTATTTATTTGAGAGAGAGTGAGCAGAAGCAGAGGAAAGAGGCAAAGGGAGAAGTAGGCACCCCACTGAGCAAGGAGCCTGATGTAGGACTCAAACCCAGGACCCTGGGATCATGACCTGAGCCGAAGGCAGAGGCTTAGCCAACTGAGCCACCCACGCACCCTCCCAACTGCCTTAATGTTAATATGCCTTGCTAGAGGGAAAAACGACTTAACTTGACAATGGCAAGGCCTGCAGTATCTTGTAGGTCCTCTAAAGCATATGAAAGTTCTTTTGAAAACTTCCCTTTTCCTCATCTCCCCCAATTCCCAAGTATATAATCAGTCACCCCTCACAACCCCCTTTGGCGCAGCAGTTCTTTCTGTCCAGGGTCCTGTCCCTGTGCTTTAATAAAACCACCATTTTGCACCAAAGACTTCTCAAGATTTCTTTCTTGGTTGTCAGCTCTGGACCTCACCCCACCAAGCCTCACCTACATTCCAACACTACGTCACAGCCATTGTACTGTCATTATCCTGAGCCCCTGCCCTTCCCTCTTCAACACCTTATACAGAATCCCCAGGAGGAACAGAGTGCAGGTCATTCGCAAAGGAAGAAATGGAGAGAACACCCAATTCCACATACCTGGCTAGAGAGCTAGCAGTAAGGGCAAGGGCCAGTCTTAATGTCACTCTTGGCTCAGGCCTGGCGCTCTCAGCCAGTGCTGTATAAATTAAGCTAAACTCCTCAAGACCCTTGTCTTATACCTACCACTTTTCCTCAAATGGAATGGAAGCATATTTTGCAATTCTATCACTGTTCTTAGAGGGTGCATCCATCAGTCCAAGTGAATCCCTGGAGGGAGAGCTTCCTAGGACAGTAAGGTAAAAAAAACTGTAAGAAATCTGGCAGAGGACCATCCAGAAGGGGAAGAATGCCAGCTCCTATGGTTTTATAGCTATTGAGAGCTTTTCCTCTGAATCAAGTTACAGGCTCCTCTAATGCCTTACAGTAGGATTGTAGTATGTAATAATGGTCAAAGCTGTAAGCATGGTCAGTACACAATATCTCAACGGCAACAATTTTTGCTGCAATGCTAGTGTGCCTTTGGATTGAGATATTTCTCAAAGATATGTCAATTTTCAAGGAAGAAATTCTATAAATGTCTGCTTATATCAATATTCATGTTATCCCATTTAATTATTAATACGACCTTATAAGGTCATTAGTATTATCCACATTTTATTTTATTTTATTTTATTAAGATTTAATTTATTTATTCGACAGGATAGAGACAGCCAGCGAGAGAGGGAACACAAGCAGGGGGAGTGGGAGAGGAAGAAGCAGGCTCCCAGCGGAGAAGCCTGATGCGGAGCTCAATCCCAGACCGCTGGGATCACGCCCTGAGCCGAAGGCAGACGCTTAACCGCTGTGCCACCCAGGCACCCCTATCCACATTTTATAATGGGTGAAATCAGGGCTTGGAGAAAGTAAATTATTTGTGCAAAGTTTATGCCTGCCAAAGATGAGATTGGAGTTATCTATCTTCCAAAGATGGTGCAATCAGGTGGTAAATTGGGTCCGGAAGTACTGGAAATTGTTGTTTATTGGTCTGTCATTTTTCCATTGACTGTTTTAATGCAGATATGGTTGTAACATCAAAAGATTTTAAAATAGAAGCTTTGTGATGTTCTGTAATTTTGGTTGTAGAAGTTTAGTATTTACAGCAGGCATCCTTATTTATCAGCTCTCTCCTCTACCTCCCTACCAAAATAAAAAAAAAAAAAAAAGCATTAATGGTTTTTCATTGCTTCTCCAACCCAAAAAGATAAAACAGAAATGAAATTCAGATAGTTCCCAATTTTTTTCCCTTTCATAAATTGGGCAAAACAACCAAATCATTTGTTTTTATTTATTTATTCTTAAAGATTGTATTTTTTTATTTGTCAGAGAGAGAGTGAGAGAGAGAGCGAGCACAAACAGGGGGAGCAGCAGGCAGAGGGAGAAGCAGGACTTGATCCCAGGACCCTGAGATCATTACCCAAGCTGAAGGCAGACACCCAACCTAGCCACCCAGGTGTCCTGAAATGATCTGTTTTTAGATGGTGAACCCCCACTGTGATTACAGAAAGTTTTCTTTAGAGTGCTCAACAGTGGGAAATACAACAATATTACATCAAATGACTTAATTATGCTAGTATTCTTGGAACTCACTGGATTAAACACTTGATTAATATGAGTCCTATCTCGATGCTCATTTTTACCATTTCTCCTATGCACCTCCAACTATTTCTTTTTCTCCTCAATGAACCGCTAGGGTTCACCAAGGAGTGGAACAGCAGAAAAGGGTCTCCACTCCCTGGGATCAGGCAAGCAATAGTAGCCACTTGGCTTACCATCCCAAGAGGCCACCCACAGGGACCCCTTACACTGCCCTGGTGGACTCCAGCAGGGTTCTAGAATCCACCAGCACCCTAAGGTTTTGGGTGTACAGGCCTTAAGAGACCCTTGATGGCTAGTTGCTGTCTTGGGGATTCTCTAAGGAAAGAGGATTCGCTAAGCTCCCTGTGGCATTTCCAAGCATCTCAAGGACAGTGAGGAGGATCTAGGATTTCTGTATCCTGGGAGTGAGAGAAGTTTCCCAAGTACACCTGAAACCCACTGAGCTCTGGGCCAAGTGTCAGGGTCCCCAAGAAGTTTAGCCAAATGGTCAATAATTCCTTTCTTGGCCCAATAATTGCCATTTTGCAGTGATATTTACATTTGCAGTGATATCTATCACATTCTGGGGACCTCAATACTATAAAACAAAGTCTTTGTCCCTCAAGACGCTTTTGCTGGGGAGACAAGACATGTAACTTAGTTTTGCCTGTCCTCCTGATACAAGTAAAACACTTTCTCATGTCATTCAGACGATTGCTTACTTCCATTTCCCTCTTTGAACTTGGAGGAAAAACTCTTCTTTACTACTTCCCAAAATTTTCTGTCAAATTCCACTGACTTTCCACGGAGTCATGCAAACCATCACTGACACCATAACTGAGCATTGCAGGTCAATTACTTCTACACTGAGCCCATGGAAATTTACAAACTGGGAAAGTTTTGGCCAGGGGGTAGGGCACTGTGCAGAGGAGTGGGTAGATTTAGAAGACACACATGCCATATCCACAGTGTAGATGCTAATTAGCTTTGGAATCACCATCCTGTGTGATCTTGCTCCCTGGATGAGAAACCTGGGATGATGGGCAAGGAAACACTCAGGCAGGACAACCAGGCTCCAAGACTTACTAATTCAGTGCGCAGTGGGACTACACTCTGGGGGGGAGCTGGGCATTCTGCAATGTGCCTAATTTATTCTCCTAGAGTAAAAGAACATCATCTGGGCACAGGATTCTGTTAATAATAAATACATTTAAAAGAAGTAGTTGTTGCTTCCTTGGATCAGAGCTGTCTATTCTATACTGAACTCTTACATGCTATTTCATTTGACTGTGCTACCAGCGATCTTGAAGAAAAGTCAGATTCCTTATTTTTTTTAAAGATTTTATTTATTTATTTGAGAGAGCATGAGCAGGGTGAAGGGCAGAGGGAGAAGAAGACTCCCCACTGAGCAGGGAGCATGATGTGGGACTCAGTTCCCGGACTTGAGGATCATGACCTGAGCTGAAGACAAAGGCTTAACCAACTGAGCCACCCAGGCACCCCAGATTCCTTATTCACAGGGTGAGTTAGTTCTCAAAAATAAAAGCTGGCTTATTCAGTGGATGCTATGGATTTAACTTTCGATATACTTAAGACCACAGTTACAGGTCTGCTTTGAGGACAATGAAACCAAGATAAGAAGTCAGCAACCGTTGGGTGAGGGGTGGTAGATAGGCGAGGGCAGAGGGGGAACACATGACAGAAGAGAAAACAAATGTAAACCACCAGAGTGGAGTCAGTGACTCAGCAACATTACCAAAGTTTCTATTGAAAAAATTTCCCTGGTTTTGGTTTTAAGGGGATTATATAGGGAATTGGGGATGCTTGAGTACACAGTTTTATTTCCTTTTTATGGTCTCAAATTTTTAAAAAAGAATGCTTTACGTGTGTGTTTCCAGAATTGGTGAATGAATGAACCTCACTTTTTAAATACCTGAGCTTCTCAAAACCATTGAGTCACTGAAGCATTGCCATCAGAGGTAGACTTAAAATCTGACAATGAATTGATCATAGTTAAGGTAACAGAGCTTTTGTTTTCAAGAAATGATCAAGCAAGGAAACACCCAGGAGGCACAGGGCAAAACATCTTCCTGGAAGGTAGTGGGGCAGGAAGATGTGGAAGCCCAGCCCAGGGAGGGCAGCAATGCCTTCTGCATGGCTCACCGGTCTTCCCTTCCTTTCAGCCTAATGCCAGGTAAGGCTCCAGGCAAGTGGAGAGCCTGGTCCTGGGGAACTTTGACGCTTTATCTCACTATGGCCTCCATCATTTTCCACTTCCCCTGCTGCCCCCTGGCACCCAGAGTCCAGTTTGCCAAGTAAGCGATAGGGGCTGGGGCTGAGGGAAGAGGGCAAAGTCCCCCAAAGTCCAGCTTCCTTTTCTAAATCCTGCTGTCCTAAAGTACATTTAGGTTATTTCTTCACTCTAAAGAGGAACCTGAATCACCCTTGATTTTGTATACCCCACGCCGTGACCATCTTCATCTATAAAATGGGGTGAACAATAGCACCCATCTCCTAGGGCAGTGGTTCCCAAAGTGGGTCCCTGACCAGTAGAATCAGCATTACTTGGGAATTTGTTAGAGAAGCAAATTCTCAAACCCCTGCCAGACCCGCTGCATCAGAAACTCAGGGGATAGAGGTCAGCAATCAGGTTTCACAAGTCCCCAGGTAATTCAGATGCTCACTCGAGTTTGAGAATCACTGTCACAGGGGTGTTGTGATGAATCAATGATAGAGCAGCTAGAGCATGCGCAGAACAGTGCCTGGTGCCTAAGCGTTATTTAGCTGTTGGTATCCTCATCATGGTCACTATCATCATTATCATCATCACGATTATCATCGTTGCAGGAATCTTTTCTAATAATACTTTAGTTTCCAGAAGTAGATACCTTTCCTGCGGAACAACCCCTGGCACATGTATGTGCAAACTGACTCTTAATAGCACAAGTGATATTTCCATCGGGAGGGGACCTTACCAAAATGATTCAAGGTGTCAGGGGAAGAAATGCAAGAACCTACCTTTGTAGGGGAAGACTTTATTAATGGGGGCAATTGCCATAGGGAGATGCTCAAAGCACAAACCAGAAATGTCTTCAGAAAAGGATGGGTGAGCAATGCTTTTATATGCAGAGACCCTGGGATAGGTGGCTGAGGAAAGAGTAAGGGGGCTTGGGGAAGGAAGAGGTAATAAAAACTGCTGTGTAGGAGTCTTGAAACTTAAAAAACTGTGTCAAACATTGCACTAACAGGAGAGTCAAGGCAGGAAATATCTGTATAGGGACATGAGCAAATTTACAGAGTGGGAAGGTCACGTAGAGTTTATGGGCTAGCTGTCCTAGTCAAGCTAGCCTAAAGATGTTGACCACAGTTTTGATCACCCTTGTCAAGAAACTAGTTTTTATTTATGCCATGTTGCGGTTGACTAAATAATGGCCCCCAAAGATACCAGAGATTAATTCTTGGAACCTGTAAATGTTACCTTACCTTGGCAAAGATTTTGCAAATGTGATTAAGTATTTTGAGAGGGAGAGATATCCTGGATTATGTGGATGGGCTCTAAATGCAAACACAAGGGTTCTTATAAGAGGGAGGTAGAGGGAAATTTGATGCAGACAAAAGAGGAGAAGGCAATGTGACCACAGAGGCAGAGACTGGGGTGATGTGCCGCAAACCAAGAAGTGGCTAAAGCTACCAGAAGCTGGAAGAGAAGAACAGGTTCTCCCGTAGAGCCTGCAGAGGGAGCACGGTCCTGTGACAACTGGCTTTCGACCCCCATGATGCGATTCTGTACTCTGCCCTCCTTAACCGTGAGAGAACGTTGTTTTAAGCCACCAAGTTTGTGGAAATGTGTTACAGCAGCCATAAGAAACTGATACATCTTGTTTCATGAAAAGACTGGTTTTTCAGATTTGAGGAAGAGATCCTCTGGCAATCAAAGGAAAGTTTGTGAATTATAGTCTTGGCGGTGGAGAAAATCCCCCAAGGTTTTGTTATCTACTACATCAAGACGCTTTGCCGTAATCTCATTAAATGAGATTGATCATGGCTGTGCTCGCATGCTGTGAAATCGAAATTACCGTAGTAAATCTCAGATTTTAAAATGGAAAGGCTGAGCTTCAGTAAAGCCGTTAGTGAAGTTACGTGTAGAATGTGTAAATGCACAATTTATACCAGGAGAGGACAATGAGCACGAAGTAAGAATTTAATTAATTCTCGATTGATTTACTTAAGGAATTGGTTGACTGTTTAACCATATAGAAAAGACAAGGTTACAGTAGCTCAAAAAAAATTATTTCATAAGTGGCTTCATAGGAACATCTAATCATAATTTTCATAAAATTATAAAATATAATAAACCATTTTACAAATGGACGGTTGTCTGGACAACGTTTTTAATATCTTGGCTCATTGAATTTAAACAAATTGGAGCGGTTGTTATTTTGGGGAGAGGTGTTAAGCGGCCCCAGGGTCCTGAATAACATTTCATTGGATTTGTTCATTGCCCCATTGTTTAAAATTTCCAGAGATGAGGTAAAGAATTATATCCTGTTTTACTGGTGAGCCAAAGAAATCTAGACATGCACGTGAGAATATACTTTCACAGAAACTGCATTTTAAACAGGAACTGGGAAATTCTGACAACTGAATTTTATTGAAGGCAGAGCTAAGTCTTGGTTGCTTGATTAAAATGTGACTATTTTAAATTAGCACCCATCTTAGTTATTTTGCAAAGGAATAGCAGTAGAATAAGCAGAAAAGGAACACAATGGTTAGTAATACACATTTCTGTAATGCAGTACTTAACAGACTATGTAAAAGTACATGTCATGAGTTGGAGCAAAAATATCTTCAGATGGCTTTCTCCTATATTTCTCCTGAATTTAGATATTTCTTGATTTAATTTTAGGTTCTGAGCATATTTGCTCTAGAGACCATTTTGTCCTCCATTGATTTTGTATCACATTCCGACAAGCGAAGCTGATACCACTCTTTGGAGCGGCACCTGCTCGGCAGCCTCCCGCCAGACTATTGCCTAAGGTGCAGGCATTCCCGCGGTAGCAGGTTTTTCCACCCTGCGCAATCTTATGGAGCTGTGACCCCAGGGCAACTGTAAAACCCACCTGCTGGAATAATTTAGATTTCTTGGGATTGACTGAGTAAACAAGCAAACAAAGGCCAGACTTTACATGACAAAGAACTCTGACCCACAAAAGAAACCTCTTGGGCTACAGTCTCAGAACAGTCAGGACTTGCTGAATGGTTCTCAATTTATCCTTGCCAACTTCCAACCCAGGACAAACCAGAGAAATCCAAATATTCTCCCCAAACCAATCACATAAATGAGGTTCCATTTCTAGTTATTCGTCCTCCAGCTTCCCGGTGACGACAGCCTTTTACAGAAGCCTCCCTTTTTTTTCCTAATTAAAGCTTTCCCTCACTCTGGCTGTTTTTGAATTGTCTTCTTTTTGTATCATGCGGGTGGCCTTCATTTATTTCCACATGTGGAGGATGCTTGTGCTAACCACCATGATTACTTTTTTTTTTAAAGGATAAAACAAAAAACCAAAGTTCAGTCATATGCAATATACTTCCGTAACCACCTGAGAACTTTGGGCCCCTAGCTGTGTGTGAGATGAAAAGGACTCCACTTTCAAAGGACATAAAATGAAATTTGTAATAAGTTGACTTTTAAAAATATTTATTTGTCTGATTTTGCTTCTACAAAGATTATCAATTTAATTTTAACTAAGTACAAACTGACATGCACTATGACTCCATTTCTGTAAAAAGAAAAAATATATATATAAAGATATGCCTAGAAAAGAGGAAGGAGAGGACAGGGGTGTTCATGTTCTAAAATATAGTTTCTACCATGAGTGTTTCTTACGCAATTAAAAAAAAAATTTTAGAAACATTGCTGAATTAATTTCCTTAAATCTCTACCTACAGTTGACCCTTGAACAACAGGTTTGAAATGTGGAATTTAGTTACATCGATAAATACACTAGAATACTGTAAATGTATTTTCTCTTCGTTATGATTTTCTTAGTAACGTTTTTTCTAGCTTACTATAAGAATACAATATATAATACATACAACATACAATATATGTGTTAGTCCACTGTTTATGTCATTGGTAAGGCTCCTGGCCAACAGTAGGCTATTAGTAGTTAAGGTTTGGGCCATTCAAAAGTTATAATGCAGATTTTCAACTGTAAGGGGAGTTGTTGCCCCTAACAACCACGGTGTTCAAGGGTCAACTGTATATATTTGTTCTCCAACTAAAACACTTCTTTACACTGCATAACCTAAACACGGATATTAAGTGTTACTAAAGCACATTCCTTATAGCTCAAGAGAAGCACTGGATACTGAGAAAGACCTAACCATCAATCCCTGGAGTGTAGGAAAATGTAAGTTTCCACCCTTCTTAACCGCTTTTCTCCTTTTTATTAAACCAATTTTTTTCTGTAAATAATTTGTTTCGATTGGTTTTGAGAAAGATTTGAGAGGGAAGAGGGGGGAGAAACAGGAGAGAAGTATGACAAAACGCCACGCCTTCCCTGTACGCCCATCCCATCTGTCCGCCCATTCCAAGGATTTAGGTCTTGCCCATCGCGTCCCGTACTTGGGGGATTTCCAGTCCACTCCAAATTCTTCCCAAACCCAGAGGCATCCCATCCTGCATCCTCCACCCGCCCCACCTTTGCTCGGAATAAACAGGAACCACTAGATTATACTGTTCTCAAACCTACGGGAAATTGTAACCCAAAACTCCAGAACTAAAGGACAAGCAGAGCGATACTGAAAAGCCATTCGGGGCTCCCTGTAAGCTTCCTTTCATGAACTACCCGCCGATCTCCTGAATTCGGGGTCATGATTCTACCTGGGTCCCCAGGTCTCCGTACCCTCCGCCTCGCCCCCCTCAGCGCTATCCCCTCGCCCACTGAAGCCGGCCCTAGCTGCCCTGGAACAAGTTGAGACCCCGCCGCGTCACGCGCTGGGAGTCCCACGCCTGGAGGCCCCGCCCACAGGCCGGCGCAGCCAATCGCCGCGCGGGCAGGCGGTAAGGGCGGGGCCGAGCGGGCCGAATTCCAGAGACCTTAAAGGCTGAGTCAGGAGCAACCCGGCCAGAATCCCAGGCCTCGGCGATCCGGGAAGGGCTGCGTGCGTCTGTGGAGTGCGCCTGCGCAGCTGTGGACGCCGCAGGTCAGCGTCGCAGACTGGGGACCGAGCGCGTCGGGACAGGGACTGGAGGAGGGGATCCACCCCGGGGCTCGGCCGAGGGGCGGGTGCGATCCGCGGGAATTAGAGCATCCGCTCGCCTGGAGTTGATGAGGCTGAGTCGACGTTACTTGGATCCTGTAATCCTTGAGGAGGGGAAGTCGGGGTAGGACGGTTTGGGGAACGCAGGGCGGCGCAGAGACCACCGGGAGGTCCTAGGCTGTGCAGGAACCGGTCCGCCTCTGGGCCGTGGCGGGCACAGGTCCGGTAGCTGGACGCTGCGGGGCCCGGCCTTGCTAACGAGGTACACGCAGCCTGACCTAAGCGCTGGCTGCGGGGCCCGGCGCTCCTTGCGCGGCTGTCCATCAACAGCCTCTGGAAATTGAGGGCGGCGAGCAGGGTGGAGAGCCCCCCAGCCCGGCCCCACCTGCCGCGCCGCCCTTGGCCGCGCCTGAGACCGTGCTCTGAGGCCCGGCATAGCCTGGCCCTGCCCGGGTCGGCAACTGGGGGCTCGAGACTCCCTTGTGCCTCGTGACCACGTCCTCGGTTTGGGGGAGTGAATGGGAGTGTTGGCGGCAGAGGCCCCATGTGAGGACAGCGGAGCATTGAGTGCACTCTTGCCCAACTTCTGGAAAGGCCTTTTCACGAAGTTTTCCATTAAAGAACCGGAGGTTCGAAGGCCTGTATCAACGCCATGCTGTACATTAGTCTAGAAGAAAAGTGTGAGGTGGCTACTAAGTCCTGGGGGGGCCTTCCCCCTATTTGGGATCAGGTGCCCTGGTAAATAAGATTTCCTGGGTTACCTCGGTATTTTCAGTAAATAACTTGGACTAACAGTTTCTTAGTTGAGTCAAGATTCTGAGACCCCTATAAAAACCTAAATTGTCATTGCACTGTTAGAATGAAGTCAGTTTCAATTCCTACAGCACTTGTCAGCCTGTTTTTCAGTTGATGGCTGAATCATACCTCCACTGTTTAAGTCCTTGGCCTGTTTTTCTCCACCCACATCCTTAGCCTTCGGGAAGATGATTTAAGTGTTTTTACTCCACAACATCTCAGGATAAAATAGGATGGCTTTTTTTTAAAGGATCAGTCTCATTGACTCTTCATTTCATTTTCCTTACTAGGTTTTTGAAACATGAATCCTTCACTCTTCCTGTCTGTCCTTTGCTTGGGAGTAGTAGCCTCAGCAGCTCCAAAACTCGATCAGAGCTTAACTGAACAGTGGTACCAGTGGAAGGCAACGCACAGGAGATTATATGGCATGGTTGGTAACACATGAAATTGTCCAGAGGGACCCCAAGAGAAAGGCCCTTGCTGTTGGGACTTTATAGGTAGAGAGTAGCATCTAGAGGCCAGCTTTTACCAAGGCGGGAACTTCATGGCACCCATTACTGAGTACAGTATGGGCATAAGTTCTGGTGTTTGGTTGTTAAAGAACAGGTCCAACAGAAATACAAAGCCATTCGTGGCAGTGGTTTTTCTCCCTATCCGTCTGCAAATCCACTTGGTGAGAGGATGGGCTCGGTTTTAAGTAGAAATAAAGATAAGTTATATATTTGCTTTAGAATGAAGAAGGATGGAGGAGAGCAGTGTGGGAGAAGAATATGAAGATGATTGAACTGCATAATCGGGAATACAGCCAAGGGAAACATGGCTTCACAATGGCAATGAATGCCTTTGGTGACATGGTGAGTGTGGCACGGATTGCTGAACTTTTTGTGCTTCCTCTTTGTTCTTTAGCAGAATAACCTCTTGTTTTTTCAACATTTTACTTACTTCTCCTTAAAGACCAATGAAGAATTCAGGCAGGTGATGAATGGCTTTCGAAACCAGAAGCCCAGGAAAGGGAAGGTGTTCCAAGAGCCTCTCTTTGCTGAGATCCCCAAATCTGTGGATTGGACTCTGAAAGGCTATGTAACTCCTGTGAAGAATCAGGTATAATATTTAGCAGATCTCCTACGAGTAAAGCCAAAAGGGATTAGTGTCCTTGCTTTGGTAGACTGTGGAGTGACATCAGTTTGCTTTTTTGTTTTAAGAATAGTCAGGTGTATGGGCTATTGTTGTCTTGTAAACTGATAACTTTTTTATTCTCAGGGTCAGTGTGGTTCTTGTTGGGCTTTTAGTGCAACTGGTGCCCTCGAAGGACAGATGTTCCGGAAAACTGGCAAACTTGTGTCACTGAGTGAGCAGAACCTGGTGGACTGTTCTCGGTCTCAAGGCAATGAGGGCTGCAATGGTGGCCTGATGGATAACGCCTTCCAGTATGTTAAGGACAATGGAGGCCTGGACTCAGAGGAATCTTACCCATATCTTGGAACGGTAAATGGAGCTCCTTATCTTGTTATTCCAGCCTTGATTTTGAAAGTTGAACTGAACATTTTCAAAGATAACAGGCACTTTATTTAGCATTCACATTTTAGGTGCAAACTGACAGAACTGCCACTAGAAATTATCAGCCTTTGCACAGGTTCTCTGAATAGATGGTTTGTGTATGGCTGTTCTTACTTCTATGTAACGTGGAGACTTTTTATACCATTCCGTGCATAATGCAGATTTCTCCATAGTGAAAAATTTCTTACGGAGAAGTAGACTTGGGTTTCACTGAAGAAACATCTGCTGATTTTTCAATTTCAAATCAACCAGTAGCATTTTGCTTTTAACTTACAACAAAGTCCACTTGGAAATCATTAAGCTGCAAACTGCTGAGTCTTGAGGTCCTAGAACTCGTGTTCCCCAGGAGCTGGATGGTGGTGATCAAGTTTCTTTCCCATTTACCTTTAAAAGGATACAGATAGCTGTAAGTACAAGCCTGAGTGTTCTGCTGCCAATGACACCGGCTTCGTGGACGTCCCTCAGCGGGAGAAGGCCCTTATGAAGGCAGTGGCAACTGTAGGGCCCATCTCTGTTGCTATTGATGCAGGCCATCAGTCGTTCCAGTTCTATAAATCAGGTAGGTCTTTACATTTTTACTGTAGAAATTCAGGCAGGCAAAATTGGAAAACCACCGTGGTTGACTTCGGAGTCCTGCTTTCCAAGACTAGAATTTGAGTGTGCATTGAATACAGTGATGTTTCCATTTGATATACTTTAGGCATTTTCTCATGACAAATTCTTCCTAAATGTTTTTAAATGGCTGTGTAGTTCTGTAAATACAAATAATTGTCCAGTTGTTGGACCTTTTTTCCAAAAACTGTTCACTATAGAATTAAAAGAGCTCTGTGGCTCAGGTGGTACATTGTTTTGTGCTGTTTCCTTTTAGGAATAGAAAGGATTATGCTAAAGAAGAGTGGCTAAATGACCTTAGCCTTGGTAACTAGATCTTACTATTGGAAATCTTTGTACTTTTTTCAAGTAGAAAATATCTTGGATTGATTTCTAGTAAATTGAGTTTGACTTTTCCTTCTTATGGGCCATAACAATTTTTTGCTAAGTATTTAAGCTTTATTTGGCATTTTTTTAGGACATTTAATTGAATTTTGAGATGTCTCTCTTAACTGTGGTAGATGGGATGAGTTACTGTCATATGTCACTTGGAGCCTCTTACCCTGACACTGAATTGTACTCTCCTAGGCATTTATTATGATCCCGACTGCAGCAGCAAAGACCTGGATCATGGTGTTCTGGTGGTTGGCTATGGCTTTGAAGGAACAGATTCAAATAACAATAAATTTTGGATCGTCAAGAACAGGTATAAAACTCCAAATGTTATACATATTAAATTGAAAAGGGCATGTTTGTTTGGAATCAGTATTTGATTTCAAGTCCAAAAACGCTCAACTTTGAAACCCCAGAGGTCTTTCTCCCACATAAGAGTGAACACTCTGACATTTTTATAAAGATAAAACATACTGATGTTTGATTACAAGATTACAAGATTTTGTAGGTTGTTGTAATTATTATGCATTTGTAACATTGCATTTCTAAATTCTGAATTTTTTTTTACTCAGAAATACATCTGGCCCTAAGAGTTACAGATAAGGATTTTGCACCTGTAAGGTTAAGGCTGGTTTCCTTTTTCTGTGTCCAGGTTTTTAACAAGTTATACTGAGCACAAAGAACTGCTGGTTTTTTAAGTTGGAAAGGTTTTTCCAAGAGTCCAGTGGACTCTGTGCATCCTTCCTGTTACCATTGGTGGCCCTGTCGTTTTATGCTGCTTCCCAACTTTCTGAGGCTTTGAGGGTTGTCAGGATCAATTGTCACTGCTAAAGTTCTTTAATTGAGATGAGGTATAAGATAGCCTGTAGAAACAGACTACTACATTGGAATCCTAGCTCTGCCTCAGTTTCCTGCCTTAAAATGTTAAGGATTAATGGGAATTAATATACTTACATGTAACAGCACTTAGACTAGTGCCTGGTAAGTGGAAAGCCCTATTCTAATTATTAGTTATTATTAATGAACTTAATGTGTACTTGATTCTTTGTATAAAACAGAAAATATGCTCTTCTTTCAGTTGGGGTCCAGAATGGGGCTATAATGGCTACGTAAAAATGGCCAAAGACCAGAACAACCACTGCGGAATTGCCACGGCAGCCAGCTATCCCACTGTGTGACCAGGAGTTCAGAGGACTTGAGGACAGCATATCTGCCGGAATTTTATCTTAAAACTGACCAACCCTTATTGTTGAAGATAAGACACTTGAATCATTGAGGATCCAAGTTGTGATTTGAATTCTGTGACATTTTTATAAGGGTAAAATATTACCACCACTTTAATTACTGTTATAAATAGCTTCATAATGTTGAAGACTCATTACTTAATTCTAAGACTTTGGAATTTTCATTTTTCAAGGATATATAAAACTTTACCTTTTAAAATAAAAAAGTTTAATTCAATACGTAGAGGTGAAACTTCTCTGTTTTCAGTGCATTTACTTTTTGTGTAGTCAGGAAGTATAACTGGGTTATAAAGACATAACTGAATATGCCAGTGGTGCATTAGGAGGACACTGGGTGGCCCTCGGGATCTTCTAGTTATAAATATGCAGATTTTATGTCAGCTGCCCATTGGCTGTGTTGACCCAACCCTTGAATCTGGCAAAATAGGGCATCCTGGAAGGACAAAGGTAAATTGTTTCAGTAAAGTTTTAATAGTTAACACTCTTTAGAAAAGTGAATAGACATAGATGAATAGACATACAGATTCTTGGGTTTTAGATACTAGATAAGGAGATCCTCAGACTCAAGATGGTTAAAACCTAATAAGGTTGGGGGATAAAATCTCAAGCCAGTTACTGAAGCAATCTCTTTAAATTGCTGGTGAAAACCATGTGACTACTTTGCAGTTGAATAAGGACCAGATTCTAGATGACCAAATCTGTGTGTCTTTGTTCTGCCAAATCTTTGACTTACCACATCACTCTTCTAGGAAAAGCTTCATTTGTTACCCAGTGTTAGCAAAAGTAAATCTAATGGCTGTGAGAAACAAGTCTCAAATGCTTGGTAAGAACTGGAAAAAATGTGTTACAGACCCACAAGAGATGAACGTGGGCTACGGAAGTCATCCCCTGGCCTGGGAAGATGGATGAGTGATCACTAGGCCAGCCTTGGGCTTGCTGCCTAATCTCTGAATTAAAAATAAACTTGGAACAAAACAGCCTAAGCAAATGGTTATACAGGCAGTAAATACAAATAAGACAACATTTTTGTATATTAAGATGGGAAATATGCCAACTTTTGGGTGGATTATGGATGATTATTAACCTGTTCTGTTGAAGACGCATCTATTTTAGTAGGGGGAGAAGTGTACGTACATTGTGCAAGCTAAAGAAGCATGTATGTATGTGTTCAAAAATTTCATGCTTCTCATCGAATAAGAAAATACATGAATAAACTGGTGAAATATTTAATCTAGCCATAATCCATTATGAAGGGAATGAGCATAGATGGAGGACAGTTAGAACCTTCTGTCCCCCAAAACCTTCAGTAACCTTCGTCCATTTCCATTGTCGGGAAAATACAATCTACCACACAAGCTTTCTCTGAGAAAGGATTCCTTCATCTTGCAACAGCAGGTTAACTCAATGCTGTCCACAGAATCCTGAAACAACTCAAGAATCTAAGGAAACATCTGGATGCTGAACTGAAGGAAAGTGTGATGGCGTTTTCTTCTTTTTTTCTTTTTGAAGTACAAGAGATTTTTTTTTATTGTGGTAAAATGCATACAACATAAAAGTTACCATTTTTAAAAGTATACTTGAATGGCATTAGGTGGCATTCACACTGACACGCAATCATCACCACCATCATCTCCAGAACTAGTTTGGGAATACTGTAATTCTAAATACTTACCCCGTATTCTCCCTCCCCCAAGCCCCTGGCAACTACCCTTTACTTTCTGACTCAATCTAGTACTCTAGGTATCTTACATAGATGGAATTGTACAATATATAGTCCTTCTGTGATTGGGTTATTTCACCTAGCATCATGCCTCCAAGATTCATTCATGTAATGTGTCAGGATTTCCTTTTTAAGGCTGAGTAATACAAAAATCTCCCATTTTGGCGAAGTCCAATTTTCCTATTTTTGTTTTCTTTTGTCACTTGTATGTTTGGTTTCATAGCTAAAAATCTATTACCTAATCCAAGGTCACACTATACCTAAGTTTTCTCTAAGAGTATTAAAGTTTTAACACTTATATTTAGGTCTATGGTCCATTTTGAATTTTTGTAAATGTGATGTAGGGGTCCAGTTTCTTTCATTTGCATTTGGACATACAATTGTTACAGCAGTCTTTGTTGACAAGACTATTCTTTTCCCACTGAATTACCTTGACATCCTCTTTTTAAAAAAAATTTTTATTAACATAAAATGTATTACTGGTTTCAGGGGTACAGAGGTCTGTGATTCGTCAGTTGTGATACAATTCACAGCACTCAACATAACACGTACCCTCCCCAACGTTGATGGCTTTTTCTTTCAAAAGTTTCCAAGTCTGAAAGCAGAGAGACCTCCTCAGATGTCTAAACTATTTGATGTTTTTGTAACTTCCATCATCTAAAGGAATTTCAAAGGAGCCAATAGACCTGAAAAAGAGCTGGAAACAAGTTTTATCACTATAAGAATCTAATCCGAAGAACAGACTACCAGTATTTCCTGTAGTCTGGACATCCAAAAATGGGTCCGTATGCTAGTTATATTCCAAAGGAAATAAGGAAAGGTGAGAAAACTTGGCAAATTACGAGGGACGAATTGGCTTATATGGGTTTGTAGCTGTGACACTGGGGCATGTTATTAGGGGAGGAAAAGTGCTCAGAGTACAGTAGTACCCCCCCAACCCCCACTGTGTTTTCACTTCCCATGGTTTCAGGCAACTGCAGTGCAGAAGCAAACGATCCTTTTGACAGGTGAGCAGAAGGTCGGTAGCCTAGTGCTATACCACAGTGCCTGTCCTTCACCTTACTTCATCTCATCACATAGGCACTATATCATCCTACATCACAAGAAGGGTGAGAACAGTAAGATTTTGGGAGACCACATAGCTTTATTATAGTATGTTATCTTTTTCAAGATTTATTTGTTTTGAAAGAGAATGGAAGGAGGGACAAAGAGTATCTTCAAGCAGACCACCCACCTAGCACAGAGCCTAACTTGGGGCTTGATCTCACTACCCATGAGATCATGACCTGAGCCAAAACCAAGAGTCAAGACACTTAACCAACTGAACCACCCAGGGTCCCCTATAGTATATTATTATAACCATTCTATTTTAGTGTTAATCTTGTCCTGTACCTCATTTACAAGTTAAAGTTTATCATATATATATATGTATGTATAGGAAAAAACAGTACAATTGACCTTCGAGTAATGTGGGGTTTAGGGGTGCCAACCCCACCCCCACCTTAGGCAGTTGAAATTCTGTATAACTTGATTCCCCAAAATCTTAATAGCCTACTATTGACCAGAAACCCTGCCAATAACACAACACATTTTGTATGTTATACATACTCTGTATTTTTACAATAAGAATGTTAAAATAATAAGGAAAATACATGTCCATTACTGTAAAAGAATCCACATATAAGTAGGCCTACACATATGAGATAAGCCATATACTTAAATCATTGATATCACACTGTATATAACTTGTTTCCAATAAAATCCTTGAGATATAAGTCTATGGAAACCTACGCAGAAGCATATTGGAGGTGCGCCTGGGTGGCTCAGTCAGTTGGGCGGCTGACTCTTGGTTTCAGCTCAGGTCATGATCTTAGGGTCCCCGCTCAGCAGGGAGTCTGCCTGAGGATTCTTCCCCTCTCCCAGCTCAAGTTCTTTCTCTCTAAATCTTTAAAAAAAAAAACAAAAATGTTGGAATACTCCTGTGCTTACCTTACTGAAACTACACTTTGTATGTCTTTCAAGTGACATTTTCATTAAGATAGAAGGGTTTGTAACCTCTTGTGTAGAAGCATGTGGGAGTAGCTTTTATGTTTAATTCATTAAAACTATACTGTATAAAAAAAGAAGTGGGCCTGCACTGTTCAAACCTGTGTAGTTCAAGAGTCAAACATGTATAGAGAGTTTGGTACTATCTGCAGTTTCAGGCAACCACTGGAGGTCTGGGAACTTATTACCCACAGAGAAGGGGAAACTACTGTAATTAGGAAACTGCCATTTGGTGCACATATTTCCATCACCATCTCAAAGGTATATTTACAAAATCTTAAGCAAGTATAGACTGCCCTATTTCTGTTAGTGATTTTTTAAAAATATTTTATTTATTTATTTAACAGAGAGCACAAGCAGGGGAGCAGCAGAGAGGGAGAGAGGGAGAAGCAGGCTCTCTGCTGAGCAGGGACCCCAATAAGGGACTCGATCCCATCATGACCTGAGCCGAGTACAGATGCTTAACCAACTGAGCCACCCAGGTGCCCCTCTGTTAGTGATTTTTAATTGATGAAAGTTACAGTGGTAAGACCACATTTGTTTTGTCTATGAAATTTGAAATTGGTGTTGTTTCCTAAACTCAGTTACCTTTGTATGATATAAAAATCTGAAAAACTTCTGGGAGTTTAAAAAGTAAGTATTAGTAATAAACAAATATGTGTGTGTATCTCCCATCACTTAATTTTAAATACAGAATTTCACAAATGTTCATGGTCACCACTCTTTTTAAATGAGTTAATAAGAAACTATGGTCTCTTTTCTCAGTACTACGTTTTAAAACTTTTGTAATTCATGTATTTACTCATTGAACAATGCTGTCAGCTCTGGGGACACAACAGCAAAGGAAACAGTCACAGTCCCTCCCTTTGGGAGCTTACAGTCTCGTATTTCTGAGCCCGTGCATAACCTCCATCTGTCACCACAGCCACTTTGCTCATGACCTCATTGGCAATGATAGCAGTGGCTGGGGAAAGAAGCTGACTGGTAGCCACAGAACAGATCATTCTATCCACTTGATTTACTGAGGTTACCCCTTGGTGAGCATTTACATGGAATAAAAATATAATCATGCTTTTTGCCAATTCAGAGAGCTCTATCCACATACCTCTTCTCAGGATCTCTTGGTTGTTGTTTTTTTAAGATTTTTTATTAATTTGAGAGAGAGAGTGAGAGGGAGCACAAGAGCAGGGTGAGGGGCAGAGGGAGAAGCAGACTGCCCACTGAGCAGGCAGCCCAATGCAGGGCTCAATCTCGGGACTCTGGGATCATGACCTGAGCCAAAGGCAGACACTTAACTGACTGCCACTCAGGTGCCCCTTCTCCAGACCTCTTTGTCAGGAATTTTCTAATCATGATTCTTCCAAGTCCCCGACAGTCCAGTCAAACCATGGCCACAGCTCATGAATCGGTATATAATTGCATGTCTGGCCATTTTTCCTTCCAAGCAAATGAACAACCAGATGCTCAGCATTTTGCTCACTGGGAGGGTTTCCCTTCACCACTGTCCTTCAGGGATGCCCCCAGAAAGGGGTCATAGTGCTGCAGTTGTCCACTTCAGTTAGTGCCCGCATATCATGTAGAACCATCTGTAAACCAGCCCCAAGTTTTCTCTTCCTCATTCAACTGATTTTAGAGAACTCCCTGTGAGGCCACAGGTGGAGGCCGGGAGAAAGAAGGTAGGAGTGGGGGCCATGAGCATTTGTGCCTTGAGAGCCTGCTCAGACCCAATCTCATATATACCACTTTCTTTCTTTTTCCTTTCTTTCTTTTTCTTTTTCTTTCTTTTTCTTTCTTCCTTCTTTCTTTCTTTCTTTCTTTCTTTCTTTCTTTCTTTCTTTTCTTTCTTTCTTCTTTCTTTCTTCTTTCTTTCTTTCTTTCTTTCTTTCTTTCTTTCTTTCTTTCTTTCTTTCTTTCTTTCTTTCTTTTTCTTTTGTTAGTCACCATACAGTACTTCATTAGTTTTTGATGTAGTGTTCCATGATTCATTGTTTGCATGTAATGCCCAGTGCTCATTGCAACATGTGCCCTCCTTAATACCCATCACTGGGCTAACCCATCCCCCCAATCCCCTCCCCTCTGAAACCCTCAGTTTGTTTCCTGGAGTCTATAGTCTCTCATGGTTCATCTCCCCCTCTGATTTCCTCCCCATCATTTTTCCCTTCCTTCTCCTAATGTCCTCCATGCTATTCCTTATGTTCTACATATAAGTGAAACCATATGATAATTATCTTTCTCTGCTTGACTTATTTCACTTGGTTAATCCCCTCCAGTTCCATCTATGTCGATGCAAATGATGGGTATTCATCCTTTCTGATGGCTGAGTAATATTCCATTGTATATATGGACCACATCTTCTTTATCCATTCATCTGTTGAAGGACATCTCAGCTCCTTCCACAGTTAGGCTATTTTGGACATTGCTGCCATGAACATTGGGGTGCATGTGCCCCTTCTTTTCGCTACATCTGTATCTTTGGGGTAAATACCCAGTAGTGCAATTGCTAGGTGATAGGGTAGCTCTATTTTTAACTTTTTGAGGAACCTCCATTCTACTGGATGATGGAATGCTGCTATGCACATTTGGCTATGACTTGGTGGATCACATAACACCCAGTTCATGATGAGCAGCTCACAAGCTTGGCAGCCTGTTTTTAAGCCAAGTAATACCCAGTAGCCAAGCTAAAAGCTGTTTTTCTTTTTCTTTTTTTTTTAAAAGATTTTATTTATTTATTTGACAGAGATAGAGACAGCCAGCGAGAGAGGGAACACAAGCAGGGGGAGTGGGAGAGGAAAAAGCAGGCCCATAGCATAGGAGCCTGATGTGGGGCTCGATTCCATAACACCGGGATCATGCCCTGAATTGAAGGCAGACGCTTAACCGCTGTGCCACCCAGGTGCCCCTAAAAGCTGTTTTTCAAAAGGAGAGTAGTTATCTGCAGAGGATGTCATGACGTCATTCCAAAATCCTGAGTCTGCATTATTATTTGTCTATTGGGGCCTGCCAATGGCTCAAAACCAATGGGTCAATATATTATGTGGAAAGAAAAGGCAATCAGGATTCCTGAGAAGTAAATTATGATGTATGGCTGGAGAGTTGATACAAACCTAAGGTAGTGAAAGTGTATTATTGGTCTTGCCAGCTGAAAACAAATTTGTTTCTTGTGGTCTTTACTAATAGGTGTGGAGAAAAAAATATTTTCCAGATCAATAACTGCATACCAGGGAGTAGGGGCTATGTTAATTTGCTGAAGCTATGCAACCAAATCTGGAACAGCAGCTGCAGTTGAAGTCACCACCTGGTCAAGTTTATGATCATTCATTGTCATTCCTCAAGATCTGTTGTGTTTCCTTCATTGGCCAAATAGATGAGTTGAATGGGGATGTGGTGGTGAAAATCACAATCCCCACATCCTTTAAGTCTTTGATGGTCCCACTAATCTCTGGAATCCCTCCAGGAATGCATCATTGCATTTGGTTTACTATTTTGCTAGATAAAAGCAGTCCTGGTGAGTTCCGTTTGGCCTTTCCTACTATAATAGCTCTCACTCTACAGATCTGGGAGCCAATGTGGAAATTCTGCCAGCTTTTGAGAATGTCAATTCCATCTATCCATTCTGGAACTGGGGAGACACTATACTGGACCCACTGTGAGATGGACCTGAGCAAAAACTCCATTGATCACCTTCCTCCATAAGGACCTACTCTGATTTGTGGTCTACAGTAATGTTTTGGGTCTCCTAGAATTAGTGTCAGTTTAGAGCCAATATTGAGTATTTCCCAAAATGGCCAATTGTCTTCTTTTCTCCAATGCCTAGTCACCTTGGTAAAAGGCTATGTACCTCTTTGGAGAAGGCTGGGAGAATAAATGAACAGTAAAAAGAGTATAAACAGTATAAAAATCAACAGTGTAGTGGGGACCCACTTTCCCTTTCATTTAAGGGTTTGGGATCTGTAAACTGTCTCAAATTTTAGAATTAATTGAGGGGCTGAAACCTTTTTTTTTTAAATTCAAATTAGACTTCTGCTGACTTGACCTAGAACTCTTCTGCTTATATAGATCAAATAAGAATTTAGTAGACAACCCATCTACTTCTCTTCCAGGGATGCTATGATCAGCTAGCCAATGCCATAGGTCTTTGCAAGTCAGACTATTCTAACTCTACTGCATCGACTCTGCTGTCTACTATGGTAACCATGTCCCCTATGGTGTGTTCCAACTGGGTGGGGGCTGGCAGCACTGGAGGTGAAGGAATTCACCCAAGGCAGAACAAAGGAGATAGAAGTTTATTGAATTCACTGCAAGGGAACAGCAGGCAGGCCAGCAAAGTAGAAACTGCCACAGGGCAGTGGTGGGGGGCTATGGGGTGGAGGGGGGAAGTATGGGAATGTATGGAATTGTCCCTTTTTGGCACCTGTGCTTAGTTGTAAGTACCTCTTTGGTTAGTTAGGGCATATGGCTATGTCAAGATGTGTCATTTAATGAGCCTGTTTGCATCAGCTCAGTAGTCACTGTGGGCCCTTCTGCCTAGTCATGTGTGTTGCCTAAAATCAGCCTCTACATCCACCTTATCTTTGGTGATTAAGTGCCATCATTTGGCTCCTGCCCCCCAGGATCCAATTATCCCCATTGCATTTAAGAATCCCACTTCAGTTGGGTCCTGTTTTTTTATCCAATCTAATACCCTTTGTCTTTTGATTGGAGCATTCAGTCCATTTACAATCAGAGTAACTATTGAAAGATATGCATTTATTGACGTTGTATTGCCTGCAAAGTCCCTGTTTCTGTAGATTGTCTCTGTTACTTTCTGTTCTATGTTACTCTTGGGCTCTCTCTTCGTCTACAGGATCCCCCTTAATATTTCTTGTGGGGCTGGCTTGGTAGTCACAAATTCTTTCAGTTTCTGTCTATCCTGGAAGCTTTTTATCTCTCCTTCTGTTCTAAATGACAGCCTTGCTGGATAAAGTATTCTTGGCTCCATGTTCTTTGCATTTAGTACCCTGAATATATCATGCCAGGTCTTTGGGCCTGCCAGGTTTCTGTGTATAGGTCTGATGTTATTCTGATGTTACTCACTCTGTACATAAGGAATCTCCTCTCCCTAGCTGGTCTCATGATAGTTTCTTTTTCTCTAAGATTTGAAAACTTCACTATTAAATGTCAAGTGTTGATCTATTTTTATTGATTTTGGGAAGGGTCCTCTCTGCCTCTTGGACATGAATGCTTGTTTCCTTCCCCAGATTAAGGAAGTTCCCAGCTATGATTTGCTCAAATATACCTTCTGGCCCTCTCTCTCTCTCCACCCCCTCAGGCACTACAATAATTCTGACATTTTTTCTTTTCAGGGCATCATTAAATTCTCGAAGACTTTCTTCATGGGCCTGAGTTGTCTTTCTTTACCTCTCTTCCTCAACTTCCTTCCTTTCCATCAGGCTGTCCTCTAGATCACTTATTCTCTCTTCTGCCTAATTGGCCTTAGCTGTTAGAGCATCCAATTTAGATTGCATCTCATTCATAGCATTTTTAAGTTTGGCCTGATTAGATCTCATTTCTGCCCTTCAAGATTCTGTATTATCATTTATGCTTTCTTTATGCCTAGCTATTAACTTTATAATTCTATATTGAATTCTATCTGACATCCTGCTTATATCCATATCCATTCATTCTGCAGCAGAGAACATTGTCTTTGGTTCCTTTCTTTGTTGTGAGTTCCTCCTCCTAGTCATTGTGCCCAGGGAAGGATGGGTGAGTGAATGAACAGAATGCAATATATGAACAACAACCCAAGTAAAATGCACCCTAGAAAAAATCCCAAGTGGTCAGAAGCTACCACAGATGCGCAAACAAAGCCAAGATGATCCAAAACAATTAAAAAAAAAAAAGGGAAGAGGGGAGTGAGACTAATCTCTCAAGGTAGACAAAGCAGGGTGATCTGCTTGTTCCTGGTTGAATTTTGGTCTGTGTGTTAGAAGATGCTATATCCCGGTCAGGAGGGGTTAAGATGGCAGAGGAGTAGGGGACCCCTTTTTCAGCCGGTCCCCTGAGTTGAGCTGGATAGGTACCAGACCAGCCTGAACATTGAAGGAATCAGCCTGAGATGCAGGAAGATAAATCTGAATCTCTACAAATGAACATCTCCAGCACTGAGTATTGAGGTACAAGGCGAGGAGCCATGAAACTGCTCACAGATATCAGAAGATAAATGGAAGGGAGAGGGAGCCACTGCGATCGGGCGCCAGGAAGTGGTAGCCACCTGCACGAGGCAGCGGGCGGACTCACTGACCGGCACCCGCGAGAGAGCAGACTGACACCGTGAGCCGGGGAACGCGTGCGACCAGACTGAGGGCTGGAGCTTTGGAGTGCGCACGGTGGCTGGCAGCTGGCTGCTGGTGGTATTAGAAACACAAAGGACAGAGACGTGCCAGCCCTGGAAGTGAGGGCTGGGACGCCGGGTGTGGGGTGCACATCCCGGGATGCTGCAGGATTGAGCAGCACCAACAGTAACAGAGTTAAAGTGGCTAGAACATCAGTGGAGAATGGTCCACGATCTCTCTGTTCTGAGACAGAGGCTGAGATTTGGCCACTGCTGCTCTGTCTCTCAGAAGAGGCACAGCAAACCTCCAGGGAAAGCCGCCAGAGAACAAAAGCCTGGAAATACCGGCTCACAGTGTATCCATCCCCATCTCCCCTCCCAGGGGACACAGAGAATCTACCCAAACAGGGTTGCCTGAGTATCGGCGCGGCAGGCCCCTCCCCAGAAGGCAAGCTGAAAAATAAAGAAGCCCACATCCCTAAGGTCCCTATAAAACAAGGGCTCACGGCCTGGGTCCCAGTCAATAATTTGGGCTCTGGACAACCCTGCAACCTCTCCTCATCAGAATGACGAGAAGGAGAAATCCCCCCCAGCAAAGAAAAGACAATGAGTCTGTGGTCTCTGCCACAGAATTGATGGATATGGATATAACCAAATTATCAGAAATGGAATTCAGAGTAACAATGGTCAAGATGATGTGTAGACTTGAAAAAAGTATTAACGAAAAAGTTAATGAGAATATAGAAACTCTAAGGGCGGAAATGGGAGCAAATCTGGCAGAAATTAAAAATTCTATGAACCAAATGCAGTCAAAGCTAGAGGCTCTGACGGCCAGGATGAATGAGGCAGAAGAACGTATCAGTGAATTGGAGGATGGGTTAGTAGAAGAAAAAGCTAAAATAAAATCTGGACTCAAAAAAATCCACGCTCAGGAATGTAGGTTACAGGAGATTACTGACTCAATGAAACGTTCCAATGTCAGAATCATCGGCATCCCCGAGGGGGTGGAGAAAAACAGAGCTCTAGAAGAGATATTTGAACAAATTGTAGCTGAAAACTTCCCTAATCTAATAAGGGAAACAAACATTCATTTCCAAGAGGCAGAGAGGACCCCTCCAAAGCTCAGCCATGACAAACCTACACCATGTCATGTCATAGTGCAATTCACAAATATTAGATCCAAGGATACAGTATTGAAAGCGGCCAGAGCAAAGAAATTTCTCATGTACCAAGGAAAAGGTATCAGAATTACAACAGACCTGCCTACACAGACCTGGAATGAGAGAAAGGGGTGGGGGGGCATTTTTAAAACTCTTTCAGAGAAAAACATGCAGCCAAGGATCCTTTATCCAGCAAGGCTGTCATTCAAAATTGATGGAGAAATAAAGACCTTGTAGAATAGCCAGTCACTGACAAATTCTGTAACCACAAAACCAGCCCTACAGGAGATATTAAGGGGGGGGATTCTATAAAAGTAAAAAGGCCCCAAGAGTGATACAGAACAGAAAGTCACAATCTATGGAAACAAAGACTTTACTGGCAACATGGCATCACTTAAATCATATCTCTCAATAATCAGTCTCAACGTAAATGGCCTAAATGCTCCCATAAAACACCACAGGGTTGCAGATTGGATAAAAAGACATGACCCATCCATTTGCTGTCTACAAGAGACTCATTTTGAACCTAAAGATACATTCAGACTGAAAGTAAAGGGATGGAATACCATCTTTCATGCCAATGGACCTCAAAAGAAAGCTGGGGTAGCAATTCTCATATCAGACAGATTGGATTTTAAACTAAAGACTATAGTTAGAGACACAGAAGGGCACTATATTATTCTTAAAGGATGTATCCAACAAGAGGATATGACAATTATAAATATCTATGCCCCCACAGGGGAATAGTAAGATACACAAGCCAACTCTTAACCAGAATAAAGAGACATATAGATAAAATTACACTAATAGTAAGAGACCTCAATACTCCACTATCAGCAATAGACAGATCACCTAAGCAAGAAATCAGCAAAGAAACAAGAGCTTTGAATTCCATACTCTACGAGTTGGACCTCATAGATATATATAGAACACTACAACCCAGAACCAAAGAATACTCATTCTATTCTAATGCCCATGGAACATTCTCAAGAATAGACCATGTTCTGGGTCACAAAACAGGTCTCAACCGATACCAAAAGACTGAAATTATTCCCTGAATATTCTCAGACCACAACACTTTAAATTAGAACTCAACCACAAGGAAAAATTTGGAAGAAACTCAAACACTTGGAGAGTAAGAACCATCCTTCTCAGCAATGATTCGATAAACCAGGAAATCAAAAATCAATTTAAACAATTTATGGAGCCAACAAGAATGAAAACACAATGGTCCAAAACTTATGGGATACAGCAAAGGCAGTCCTACGGGGAAAATACATAGCCATCCAAGCTTCACTCAAAAGAATAGAAAAATCTAAAATGCAGTTTTTATATTCTCACCTAAAGAAGCTGGAACAGCAACAGAGGGACAGGTCTAATCCACACATGAGGAAGCAGTTGACCAAGATTAAAGCAGAAATCAATGAATTAGAAACCAGGAGTACAGTAGAGCAGATCAACAGAACTAGAAGCTGGTTCTTTGAAAGAATAAATAAAATTGACAGACTGCTGGCAAGACTTATCCAAAAGAATAGAGAAAGGACCCAAATTAATAAAATTATGAATGAAAAAGGAGAAGTCACAAACAACACCAATGAAATTGGAAGGATTATTAGAAACTTTTATCAACAGCTATATGCCAATAAATTAAGCAATCTGGAAGAGATGGGGGCCTTCCTGGAAACCTATAAACTACGAAGAATGAAACAGGAAGAAATTGATTTTTTAAACAAGCTAATTAATTATGAAGTGATTGAATCAGTGATAAACAACCTTCCAAATAACAAAACTCCAGGCCCGGATGGTTTTCCTGGGGAATTCTACCAAACATTCAAAGAAGAAATAATACCTATTCTCCTAAAGCTATTTCAAAAAATAGAAACAGAAAGAAAGCTACCAAACTCATTCTATGAGGCCATTATTACCTTGTTCCCCCAACCAGCCAAAGACCCCATCAAAAAGAATTACAGACTGATTTCCCTAATGAATATGAATGCCAAAATCCTCAACAAGATCCTGGCTAATAGAATCCAACAGTACATTAAAAGGATTATCCATCATGACCAACTGGGATTCATACCTGGGATGCAAGGGTGGTTCGACATTCGCAAATTGATCAGCGTGATACATCATACCAATAAGAAAAGAATAAGGAATCATATGATCCTCTCAATGGATGCAGAAAAAGCATTTGACAAAATACAGCATCCTTTCCTGATTAAAACCCTTCAGAGTGTAGGGATTGAGGGTACATTCCTCAATCTCATAAAAACCATCTATGAAAAGCCTACAGCAAATATCATTCTCAATGGGGAAAAGCTGGAAGCCTTTCCCTTAAGATCAGGAACATGACAAGGATGCCTACTCTGACCATTACTATTCAACATAGTTCTAGAAGACTTGTAACAGCAATCAGACAACAAAAAGGGATAAAAGGTATCCAAATCAGTGAAGAAGAAGTCAAACTGTCTCTTTACACAGATGACATGATACTCTATATGGAAAACCCAAAAGAATCCACTCCCAAACTATTAGAAGTTATAGAGCAATTCAGTAATGTGGCGGGATACAAAATCAATGCTCAGAAATCAGTTGCATTTCTATACACGAATAACGAGACCGAAGAAAGAGAAATTAGGGAATCCATCCCATTTACAATAGCACCAAAAACCATACGTTACCTTGGAATTAACTTAACCAGAGACGTAAAGGACCTATATTCTAGAAACTATAAATCACTCTTGAAAGACATTGAGGAAGACATAAAAAGATGGAAAGATATTCCATGCTCATGGATTGGAAGAATTAACATAGTTAAAATGTCCATGCTACCCAGAGCAATCTACACTTTCAATGCTATCCCGATCAAAATACCGAGGACATTTTTCAAAGAACTGGAACAAATAGTCCTTAAATTTGTATGGAAACAGAAAAGGCCCCGAATCTCCAAGGAACTGTTGAAAAGGAAAAACAAAGCTGGGGGCATCACAATGCCGGATTTCGAGCTGTACTACAAAGCTGTGATCACAAAGACAGCATGGTACTGGCACAAAAACAGACACATAGACCAATGGAACAGAATAGAGAACCCAGAAATGGACCCTCGGCTCTTTGGGCAACTAATATTTGATAAAGCAGGAAAAAACATCCGGTGGGAAAAAGACAGTCTCTTCAATAAATGGTGCTGGGAAAATTGGACAGCTACATGCAAAAGAATGAAACTTGACCACTCTCTCACACCATACACAAAAATAAACTCCAAATGGATGAAAGACCTCGATGTGAGACAGGAATCCATCAAAATTCTAGAGGAGAACATAGGCAGCAACCTCTACGACATCGGCCAAAGCAACCTTTTTCATGACACATTCCCAAAGGCAAGAGAAACAAAAGATAAAATGAATTTATGGGACTTCATCAAGATTAAAAGTTTCTGCACAGCCAAGGAAACAGTCAGAAAAACTAAGAGGCAGCCCACGGAATGGGAGAATATATTTGCAAATGATGCTACAGATAAAAGACTGGTATCCAAGATCTACAAAGAACTTCTCAAACTCAATATACGTGAAACAAATAATCAAATCAATAAATGGGCAGAAGATATGAACAGACACTTTCCCAATGAAAACATACAAATGGCTAAGAGACACATGAAAAAATGTTCAAAATCATTAGCCATCAGGGAATTCAATCAAAACCACACTAAGATACCACCTTACACCAGTTAGAATGGCCAAAATTGACAAGGAAGAAACAACAATTGCTGGAGAGGATGTGGAGAAAGGGGATCCCTCCTACATTGTTGGTGGGAATGCAAGTTGGTACAGCCACTCTGGAAAACAGTGTGGAGGTCCCTTAAAAAGTTAAAAATTGAGCTACCCTATGACCCAGCCATTGCACTACTGGGTATTTACCCCAAAGATACAGACGTAGTGAAAGAAGGGCCATATGCACCTCAATGTTCATAGCAGCATTGTCCACTATAGCTAAATCGTGGAAGGGGCCGAGATGCCCTTCAACAGATGACTGGATTAAGAAGCTGTGGTCCATATATACAATGGAATATTACCCAGCTATCAGAAAGAACGATTTGTCAACATTGGTGCAACATGGACGGCACTGGAGGAGATAATGCTAAGTGAAATAAGTCAAGCAGAGAAAGACAACTATCATATGATTTCTCTCATCTATGGAACATAAGAACTAGGAAGATCGGTAGGGGAAGAAAGGGATAAAGAAAGGGTGGTAATCAGAAAGGGGAATGAAGCACGAGAGACTATGGACTATGAGAAACAAACTGAGGGCTTCAGAGGGGAGGAGGGTGGGGGAATGGGATAGACTGGTGATGGGTAGTAAGGAGGGCACGTATTGCATGGTGCACTGGGTGTTATATGCAACTAATGAATAATCGAACTTTACATCAGGAACCAGGGATGTACTGTATGGTGGCTAACATAATATAACAAAAAAACATTTTAAAAAAAAGATATCATCTGAAAAGATAGAACTAAAATTGAATACATAAAAAAATGAGAGAATATATATATAATTGAGTAAGTAAAAAAAGGATTTGAATGGGCCATAGATATATATAACGTAGATGTGAAAAGTATAAGTTAAAAAGGGACTTAACATAAGTTGGAAAATAAGAATCTTTTTGAAACGGGGAAAAGGTAAAAAAGAAAAAAAAGAAATGTAAAATTTTTAGCCTGAATGATAAACGAGTTGTGAAGAAACACCTGGAGATAATTATTATTTTCCCCTGGTGCTGGAGTTTTGCAGTCCTATGGGATCTATAAGCTTCTCATTCACCTGTTCTGTGAGTCTGTCTTCCGGGGGAGGGGCCTGCTGCTCAGCTTCTCAGGTGTCTTTGCCTGGGTGGAATTGCCCCATTCCTTGTTAGGGGAATGGGCTTCAAGTGAGCTGGTGATCATTGTGGCATTTGTTCCCCAGGCAGCTTTCTGGGCCTCTTCAAAGGGTCAGAGCAGATATGGCCATCCCAGGGTCTCCAGCCTAGAGTTGCAAGATAGCCCCCCCCCATACACCCTCTAGATCAAACTATCTCCACCTTTGCATGCACTAAACTCCACAGATTCATGTGGTTCTCAACCCCTTCAATTCTCCAGGGGGTTTCCCCAGGGCCCTGGAGCATCACTGAACTCTGTGTCCTTGCGACTGCAAGCAGCTGCAGGCTTAGTTGCCTACTCTTGTTAATTTCAAAATTCTCTGTGTACCACTACTTTTTGCCATTTTAATTACTCTGTGTCTTGGTGTGGACCTCCTTGGGTTAGTTTTGTTGGGGGCTCTCTGTGCCTTTTGTATCTGGATTTCCATGTCCCTTTCCAGATCAGTAATTTTTCAGCAATTATTTCTTCAAATAAATTTTCTGCCCCCTTTCCTCTCTCTTCTGGGATTTCTCTAATATGAATGTTTTTACACTTGATAGTGTCAGAGTTCCCTAAGTCTAATTTGATTTATCATTATTTTTTTTCTCACCTGTTCAATTTTATTGCTTTCAATTACTCTGCCCTCCAACTCACTGATCTGTTATTCTCCTTCCTCCAGTCTATTATGTATTGCGTGTGCTGTGTTTTTTATTTGTTCCTGAGTTCTTTAACTCTGATTGGTTCTTTATGTTTTCTATCTCTTTGTTAAAGGTCTCACTCAGGTGTTCCACTCTTTTCTAAAGTCTAGTGAGTATCTTTATGACCATTTGAATTCTCTATCAGGCATATTACTTATCTCCATTTCATCCAGGTCTCTTGCTGTGATTTTGTCCTGTTCTCTCATTTGAGACATATTCCTCTGTCTCCTCATTTTGTTTAACTCTCTGTGCCTGATTGTATGTGTTAGGAAAGTTAGCTACGTCTCCTGCTTTTGAAAGTAGTGGTCTTATGAAGAAGAGGTCTTGTAACACCCTGCAGTGCAATGTGCCCTGGTTGCCAGAACCTGGCACTTCAAGGGTGTCTCCTATGTGTGTGCTGTGCACCGTGCTGTTGTGGCTGAGCTGCTTTTGCCTTTGGTCCAGTCATCTGCAATGACTCTCCACCTGTTGTGGGAAGGGTTTGGTCCCTGTGTCATTAGTGGGCCAGTCTGGGGCCACCTTGGGCTTCAGTTGAGTCAGACCAGGCATTTGCCAGAAATGAAGTAGCCTCAAATGATACTTTCTCTGTGTTGTCTCCTGAGAAGTTTTCATTGATGGATGGGGCCTGCAGCCAGACCAAATGTCTGCCCCCTGCCCACTGCTTGGACTGCAGTCTGATTGTTATGTGTGGTTGTCTTTCCCTCTCCCCAGGATAGGAGTCACTTTGGAGGGTACTGGCCCCTGTACAGGCTACTAGCACATTGCCAGGTTTGCAGTATCATTTTGGATGGGTTCCATCCAAGAGCATATTAGAAGGGGTAGATCTACTGAAGTGAGGAGTGGGAGGAGGGAGGATTGTGGAGGGAGGGCTGCATGCTCAGTGTTAGCAAAGTTTATACAGGTCTGTTGTGGGAAGAGAACTGGAGCTGAAGCCTGGCTGGAGGGGCTGTGTCTGAAGGATCACAGGGCAGGGCACACTGTTAGCAAGTTAGTGTCAGCACCTACAGGTGGCAGTGTGTTTATGCTGGGGGGCAAGGTAGGGAAATGGTGCCTGTCAGCTCCTTTGTCCTGGAATTCTCCCAATGATCCCTAACCCTTCAGCTCATGCTGTAAGATGAGTAAAGAAATTCCCCTACCATATGCCTCAGGCATTTTCACACTGCTGCTTCTAGGCTATAACCGTGTGGGGTCTTTGTTGTGCTATCTTTTTAAGGGTGGAGACTCAGTTTCCTCTCACCCTTCCAGCTCTCCCAGAGCCAAACCCACTAATTTTTAAAGTTCCAGGTTTTAGTAGCTTGTAAGAAATTGGGAAATTCATCTTTCTTATGTGGGATCCCTGGGTGGGCACCTGTTTCTTTCTCCTCTTGGTGTCTGAGCATCTCTCCTTCCCAGGGACAGTCCTATGGTCCATTTAGCTCCTGGCTGTGTCTCTGCCTCTCCTTCCTTCTTCCATATGATGTCTTCTCTATATTTAGTTGTGGAGAGTCTGTTTTGCCAGTCTTTAGGTCATTTTCTGGATTATTGACGCTATTGTGAATGTTATCTAGTTGAATTCACGGGACAAGGTTAGTTTAGGTTCCTTCTACTCTGCCAGCTTTCTCAGAAGTCATCTCTGTATTTTAATCAGTGCATTTAAACTGTTTACATTTAACAGAATTCTGATATATTAGAACTGATGCTGCCATTTTATTATTTGCTTCTGTTTGCTTCATAAATTTCTTGTTCCCATTTCACTTTTCTTACCTTCTTGTGGGTTATTTGAACATTTATTAAGATTCTACCTTGATTTATTTAGAGTATATAGCTTCGTGTAACTTTATTAGCCATTGCTTTAGGTGTTCCAATATATAGATGAACTTATTGTAGTGTACTAATATTGACATTTAACTCTTTCTAGTGAAGTATAGAAACCCTATTTCTATTTAGGTCCCTTTACCTTCACACACACTTTTAAAATATAATTGTTGTATTTCTTCCTTATATATTAAACACCTCATGAGGTGGTACTATAACTTGCTTCAACAATCAAATATAATCTAAGAAATTCATAAAAGCTTGAATAGTCTTGTATATTTACTCTTATTTTTACCTATTTTGATGTTCTTTCATTTCTGAAGTTCAAAGCCTTTCTTTTAGAGAGCTTTCTTTAGCCATTTTTAATTTTTATTTTTTAAAGATTTTATTTATTTATTTGAGAAAGAGAGCATGAGCAGGGGAAGGGGCAGAGGGAGAAGCAGACTCCCCACTGAGCAGGGACCCTGATGTGGGGCTTGATCCCAGGACCCAGGGATCATGACCTGAGCCAAAGGCAGACACTTAGCTGAATGAGCCACCCAGGCCACCCCTCTTTGGCCATTTCTCAAACAGTGGGTTCGCTAGCATAAAATTCTTAGTTTTACTTCATCTGATAGTGTTGTGATTTTGCCCCTTCATTCTTGAAGGATATTTTCACAGGATATAGACTTCTGGTTTGAAGTTTTTTTCCTTCAGTACTTTCTTCTGTCCCCAGAGTTACAGCTTAGAAATATGTTGTTATTAAAATGTATTGTTTCTCTCTGAATGTTTTCAAGATTTTTTTCTTTGTCTTTAGTTTTCAGAAATTTAATGACGATGTGTCTTGGCATGGATGTCTTTGAATTTCTTTGAATTTATCCTGTTTGGAGATCATTTAGCTTCTTGAATCTGTAGATTTATGTCTTTTTCCAAATTTCAGAAGCTTCAGACATTATTTTTTCAAATACTTTTTCAGTTCCACTCCCTCTCCTCTCTTTCTGGGTTTCTGACAGCAACATTAGCCCTTTTGTTTTTGCCCTAAGGGTCTTTGAGATACTGTCATGTTTTTGTTTTTTGTTTTTAAGTCTTTTTTTTTTCTGTTGCTCACATTAGGTAAATTCTATTGATCTGTCTTCAGATTATCAGAATCTGTCCTCTGTTATGTCACCTCTACTATTGAACTTATACAGCAATTTTTCAATTTGATTAGTATATTTTTCAGTTCTCTAATTTGCATTTGTGGTCTTTTTATAATTTGTATTTCTTTCATTAGTTTTTCTATTTTTTCATTTGTGTCCAAAAAATTGTAGTTGCTTGTTGAAGCATTAACATGGCTTCTTAAAATCCCTTGCCAGATAATTCTAGTATCTAATTTGTCTTGATGTTGGTGTCTGTTCATTGTCTTTTTTCTCATTCCTGTTATGACTGATGTGATGAGTGCTTTTTTACTAACTACTAGATATTTTGTGTATTATATTAGGCTGTGGATCTTACTTAATCTTTTTTAGCAGGTATAGTGCAAGGGCTAGGTGAGTCAGGGCTAGCAGGTGTTAGCTTCCTGTCAGGCTCCTCCAGAACTTCCTGGCTAAAAGGCAGCACTGACTCACACTGCCTTGTTGCAAATGGGTGGGGGTGAAAGTTCAGGTCCCTCCTCACCTCATTGTCACCTTCCTGCCAAAAGTGCATTGACTCACACCACCTGTGGCCTCTGAGTGGGATTGTATGAGCAGCTCACTGCTTGGCTCTGCTGCCTCCAAGGAAAGTGGGCTGAACAGAAGGCTTACTGACATCACTTTGTTACTGTGGATAGGGGTGGATGGATGGTTAGGCCCCAATGACATGAGGGGAGAGGAGAAGCAGATTGTCAGCTACCCTTCCTTGCACCACTCTATTCTTCCTCATTGATGCCAGGTAAGGGGGAAGGTCAACTCCCCAATGGGCCTTGATGACAGGGGCAGGAGAAGTGAAGCCTAGCTGTAACTAGTTCTGCCTTGTACTGGCTTGTGAAGTTTCATTGCCACAGTGTGGGAGTGGAACCTCAGCACAATACTTTATCCTATTAACACTATTGTGAAGTAGGGAGACATCAGACCTACCTGCTTCCAGATAAGTATGGAATCCTAGCCCCTCCAACACTACATTCTCTCTTGTGTATGGAGTTCAAAAATATTGTGGCTTTGCTTTCTAAAATGTCCTGTCTTTATTCTTCTTCCTCACATTAGTCTAAATCTTTTCTTTCCATTATCTCTGTTGTCCCTGTCCTGCTTGATTTTCATTCCACTATAAGCAATGTCTTCTCAGTGTGGCACCTTGTCCTAAAAGGGAGCCCTGGCAGGTTAATTCAGAGTTCATAAAGGCTATACTGCTCTATCCCCTTTCATCTATCTTAACACAGGCCCCTTATACCCATGTGGTACTGGAGACAACAAACCTCCTTTTTGAGCTGTTGTTCTCCAATTGTCCCATCTCATTGTTTTGCTTGCTTCTTCCTGCACAAACCCACAGGCAGGGGGTTTGTCTCCACAACACAACCCATATTTTGGCCCTTGTGGGGATATCTTTATCATCTTTTTATTTTTGTAAATTTGTGTCTGATGTTTAATGTTTAGTCTTGTTTTGACAACTAGTTGCCCTACCTTTTTTAACGTGGCAATTCAGAGCAATTAAACAACTTTACTGCCACTGTTGTCATATTCCCAGAATCCTATCCTTCTTTCCAGTCTTCATCTCCTAATGTCTGTTCTTCTCGGAACAACAAGTTCGTTGTTCTCTGCATTGTTCCTTCATGGGTGAAGTGGCATCACATGTGTTCATAGGTTATCCAAACAGAAGAGAGAATTCTCATATTGAGTCAATGACTTGATTTAAGGCATCCATCCTACAAGTTCAATGATGATAATTACAGTAAAGGAAAAACTTCAGCTACACTTTTGGGACAACAAGTATGTAAGAATGAGATGTGCTTTTTGAATTTAAAATTTCTTTATCTCCTCCAGTGGAGGAGATAATGCTAAGTGAAATAAGTCAAGCAGAGAAAGACAATTATCATATGATTTCTCTCATCTATGGAACATAAGAACTAGGAAAATCAGTAAGGGAAGAAAGGGATAAAGAAAGGGGGGTAATCAGAAGGGGGAGTGACGGAGGGCTGGAGGGGGGAGGGGGGTGGGGGAATGGGATAAACTGGTGATGGGTAGTAAGGAGGGCACGTATTGCATGGTGCGCTGGGTGTTATACGCAACTAATGAATCATGGAACTTTACATCAAAAACCAGGGATGTACTGTATGGTGACTAACATAATATAATAAAAAACATTTTAAAAAAAAGAAAAATATGGAGTAAAGGCTCACTCCTACAATGTACAGCAACAGCCATCTACATTTTTTTTTTTGATTGGGCTAAGATTTATACAAGGGGCTGACTGTGCCTACTCCTGATGGTAAAGGTCAAAGGGCCCCAATTTTTGGGAAAGGAGGAATGCAGAAATAGGAAATAAGCCAGAACCTCGTAGCTAAGTTGTATACATAAGAATATATTTTAATTTTATATGTGAGTTTCTCTTATCTAGACTTCGCAACTTCAACCATTATAAGGGATAATTTCCAATTCTCAATGACATTTAAAGATCATCAGATACAAAATGAGGCTATGATGGCATTGCACATTTTCTTCTTAGTGTGGAATGCTAAAGTATTGGCAAAAAGCCATAATTTAGCTTTATGAAGCAAGGAATTCAATTGTTGTGGTTCTCGCTGTTGGAGCCATTCTATAAAACGAAACAGTTCAATCCCTCTGTATAATTTATAAGAAATCAAATTAATGGTGCTGTAAACTACTCAAATATGTTTATCCTGTTCAAATGATAATCATACAAGATTTTTTCTTAGAAAACTTATTCCTGAGTAAAATGTCTGATAGAGCTACAGGATAATGGGGTAATTACTAGAAGGTCTCAGGAAACAGAAAATTTATGACATTATGTATATATGTATGTTCCTTTAGCTAAAATGTTAGTTTGAGCAGCCATGTCTAAAAGTGCAGTACATTTCTGAATTCTCATAACATTATTAAGTTTAAAATGTATCTGAAATTTTATTAGAAATTTTGTTTAAATAATACATTTAGTGTGGCTATTGTTTAATTCATTTTAAATACATATGTTTGATATTCTATGTGCTGTGCATAGGTTGTACTCAAATATATATATGCAAGTTTAATAGATTATTTCATACAGGAATTTTATTTTGGAAATTTTGTTACTTCTTACTTAAAAATGATTGTTTTCGAGGAGACAGGGGTGGCTCAGTCGGTTAGGTAATCTGCCTTCAGCTCAGGGCATGATCTCAGGGTCCTGGGATGGAGTCCTGGGTTGGGCTCCCTACTCAGTGGGGAGTCTGTTTCTTCCCCTCTCTCTGTCCCCCCAACTCATGCTCTCTCTGTCTCAACTAAATAAACAAAATCTTTTAAAAAATAAAATAAAATAAAAATTTTTTAAAATTATTTATGTATTTATTTGTCAGATAAAGAGAAAGCATGAGCAGGGGGAGTGGCAGGCAGAGGGAGAAGTAGGTTCCCTGCGGAGCAAGGAGCCTGATGCGGAACTCGGTCCCAGAGCCCTGGGATCATGACCTGAGCCAAAGGCAGATGCTTACACAAACTGAGTCACCCAGGCATTCCAAATTTAAAATTTCTATAATGGCATTGACATTTCATAATGACACATGATAAAAATAAATATGTATGCAGTTAAAACAAAAATATAAAACTCTGGCCACAAGACTGAGAGCAAAAGATTGATTCCTTCTTACTGATGTTTTTGTGAAATATTTTCAATCAGAGGCTTGGAGATTCCATAGTTTACAAGGAATAGAGATTAAAATAAGTACTGAAAATCATCTTTTATAGTGAAATAGAAATATGTTCATCAAGAAATTAATATAATCTCTGTAATTGAGAATCAAAGAATAATTCAAAACCCTTAATTAAAGGAAGCCTATCCTTCTTTTAGAAATGCCCAATTTTCTATTGGTGCTCAAGCTTAAATGGAATTTATCATGTGAAATTTGCAAAAGGAAATAATGAAAAATGTACTGGCAAAGTCTACTAATAGGACTTTATATTATGAATAATAATAGTTGAGTATCCCAAAATTCCAAATAACTAAGGCTGCTTCCCTCCAATAACTCTGAAAGCAGTTTTTATTTTTATTATTTATTTATTTTTTTCAACATTTTATCTTATTTTATTTTTTATTTTTTTAGAGAGGGAGAGAGGCTGGTGAAGGGCAGAGGGAGAGGGAAAGAGAGAATCTTAAGCAGGCTCCACGCCCAGCACAGAGCCTGATGTAGGGCTCCATCTCATGACTCTAAGATCATGACCTGAGCTGAAATCAAGAGTCAGACACCTAACTGAATGAGACACCCAGGCACCCTAAGTAGTTTTGATTTTCAAAGACTCAAATCTAATGACCTTTCTCATAACCTTTAAAATCCTTTTCTTCACTCGAAACACACATTGACTTATCCACATAAATTTGAAAAGCAGCTTCTGATTTGCTACTGGGTCCCCATAGAGACTAAACTCCCTAAACATGGGATAGCAACTGACTACGTGACCCAAAACATTTATCAGGAACATGATCATCTATTTCACTGAATCAAAATATTGGATGTGTGTAAGGTTATTCCTTTGTTAAATGGAATGGTAGATGCAAGACCAGAAGGTACAAGCAAACTGTATAAGCAAGTGGTTCACACTCACATGGTACATATTCCTACTGCCTCAACACGTGACCCTCCGTGCACCTTAGAGCCCCATGGGAAGTCCACTATAAACATTTGACATTTCCAGAGGAGGAAAAAGCACCCTCCTCGGGTTACAAATATGTCTGCAAGGTGTGGTAAATCATATAGCCCCATTCACGGGTGACCCTGAAAGACTCTGACACAGAAAAATTCTCCCTATGGGCAGAGTTTTGAGAGGTATATTTGGTTGTCCACTTTGTATGGAAGGAGACATGTGTTGTTTTTGTTTTACATATGGAATGCTTCATGAATTTGTGTGTCATCCTTGCACAGGGGCAATGCTGACCTTGTGTATTGTTCCAGTTTCAGTATCTGCTGCCAGAGCAAGCACGGAAGGAGACATCTTGAGTCATACTGATTCAGGGACACCTGGGTGGCTCAGTCATTTGGGCACCTGCCTTTGGCTCAGGTCATGATCCCAGAGTCCTGGAATCGAGTCCCACATTGGCTTCCTTGCTCAGCGGAGAGCCTGCTTCTCTCTCTGCCTGCTGCTCCCCCTGCTTGTGCTCTCTGACAAATAAATAAATAAAATCTTAAAAAAAAGAAGAGTCATACTGATTCATGACCAATGGCTCGGTGAGTTGATTGGTATTCCAGGGCTAGGAAAAAATATAACTGGAAAATTAACAAGGAGCTCTGGATGTACTTCTAAGAATGACACAGAGTAGGGGGATATAAATGCTCGTTAGGGGATAAGAGATGAGAGGGTGGAAAGCGAATGAAGTCTCGGTGTTTATACTATGGCTCCTTACGCTGAGCTGTGAGTTGGCCGTTATGTTTCTCTTCGTAAGGCCACGGCTCCCTTTGGTACAATCTTTTCTGCCAGATTGTAGTAATACTTCCTGCCTCCATGGCAGTTCTCGTGGTGACAATGGCTCTCTACTGTCACTAGTCACAGGTGACTAGACTCACCAACCCTGCCCACGTTTGTTATTAGGTCTCCTTAAGTATTCCATTGTTTCTTAACTGACCACAGCAACCCTGATCATACACTGCACAGGAGTGGAAATTTTTATTGCTTATTATCCCAGCACCTAGAATGAGGTCTGTCACACCGCAGGTTTTCAATAAATGTTTGTTGAACGAATATGTGTTTCATCCACTTTCCATTAAGACATTTCTAATTTCTTAAGCATCATTAGTAATCAATTTTCAAAAATGCATGGTATCTGGTGTTAAAATAGATGTGAGGAAAAAGCATAAGTTGGTATAGCCTTTCTTCTGAACACTGTTTGTTTGCATTTATCAAATATTTAACATGTACACATTTTAACTGCGCAAATCTACCATTTAGGCATTTGTGCCAAAGAAACAATCATATATATATATATGCAAAAGATGTATGGACGATGACGTTTGCTATGTATTATTTATAATACTGAAAATTGGAGACAAGCTGAACATCAATCACAAAGAGATTGATTAAATCAACATGTTATGCCCCTACAATGCAGAAAAGAATGATTTAGTTCTACAAAGCCTGACCAGATAACTGGATCAGGAGACAACTTTAAGTGTAAAAACAAGTTGTAAATAAGTAGTAACCACGTTTTTTGAAACATACATTGTTAGCTTTAGCATAAAGTCTAGAGTTAAGCATCAGTTAATATTGGTTTCATTTGGAAGATGTGATAAGAGGGAGCTAGCTTTCAGTATCCAATCATCACTGTTGTATTTTGGTCAAATTGAACATGTACTTAACATTTTCAAAAGAAACATTTAAATATATTTACATTTAAAAGATAAACAGATGTAACTCAAGTATTTAAAAAATAAGTCTTGTTCAGCACAGAGCATGAGGGCAATAAAATATCAATCAAGTTACAAAGCATACTACAAAACAAATATAGTTGGGTTGACCATTTCTTATACTGTCACATTTAGCTTTTGCATTTACAAGTTCAAGGATTTTTATCCAGAAAGGTGCATTTATTTATGTTATACACAACTGATAAATTATTGAACACTACATCTGAAACTAATGATGTACTTACTATACGTTGGTTAATTGAATTTAAATTTTTTAAAAAATGCTTCTGTCTTCATGAAAGAAGGTCAGTTGAAAAAAATATTTATTTATTTTAAAGATTTTAGCTATTTGAGAGAGAGAGAGAGAGAGAGAGAGAGAGAGCTGGGGGAGGGCAGAGGGCAAGGAACAAGAAGACTTCCTGCTGAGCTGGGGGCGGGGGGCGGTGCTCAATCCCAGGACCCTGAGATCAGGACCTGAGCCAAAGGCGCAGGCTTAACCAAGTGAGCCACCCAGGAGACCCCAGAAAGCTGCATTTAATGAAAAAGAAGGGTATTTGATTATTAATAAACCAATTACATCATTTAGGGAAAATAACATTTTTCTTTTAACTTCCCAAAAAGAGCCCACAGGACACCGATCAGGGTCCATGTTTGCAAAGATAAAAAAACTCAGTCTGATTAAGGAGACATATCCACGACCCTCGGGAACTGTCCAACATAGAATATTCCTTTCCCAACTGGAGTAAACCCAGACTCCTTTCACGTTGGCCCCTGACCTGGCGGCAGGGGACGAACGTCCTCAGACCCCACCTACTGAGGCTGGAGGACGCGCCCAGACCCGCGCCGCCAGGGCCGTTGGGGAAGCGCGAGGCGGAAGGACGCCCCTGGACGCGGGGGGCAAGTTGGTCGGATGCGCCAACGCTCAGAACTAACTACGGAGAAGCCCCCAAACGCCAGGGAGCGAGGCTGCAAGACTCGCCACGTGAGCGGCTGCGGCGGGGCTGCGGAGGAGCTGAGAGAGCCTTCACCGCCTGCAGAGCTCCGCCCACCGCGCCCGCCTCCCTGGGCTAAGAGGAGGCTGAGAAAGGCGCTGGCTGGCCGGGGCCGCGTCTTAAGTGGTATTGGGTGGGGTGCGCACGAGGGCTTCCTAGGAAGAGCAAAGCTTTATGCGTTTGTTCATACAGATTTCACTAACTTGTTGAAGACTCTGTTCTTTTTCCCCCTATAAGACCCAATTTTAAAAATCATTGTCATAGAAGAAGTGATTGGTATTGTGAAATAATAGTGACCAGATATATGCTGAGTATATGTAATTCAGTAAAAAGATGTTCCTGTGATATTACGCCTGTACGTCCCTAATTTGGTTGAAAAAAAAAATCAACAAGATACTCATTGTAAGGTTTAAGCAGGATCATCTCTGGGAATTGTGATTTGCTTGATAACCATTTTCTTATTTTGCATTGTGTGTACTTTTGTATATTATGTACTTTTGAAATTTACTTTTTTTCCCCTTCCTTTCCTGGGATAAACTCTGTTGGTCACAGATACTTTCCTTTATAGTACTTTTGTGCTCCATATTCGAGTGTCTTATTTACACTTCACAACCTTATTCCCAAGAGATACTTGTATCTTGACTTCTCTGGGCAGCTTTGAAACAAACAACAACAACAAAACCTCAAAAAAAAAAAAAAAAGAAGAAGAAGAAGGCACATTGATGGAGAGAGAATCCCCCTTTTTTTGTATTACAAAAATTTGAAAAACATAGGAAATGGTAACATGAACATCTATATATAGCCAACCATGCCCTTGATTTAAGAAACCTTACTTAACCTTTTGTCATACTTGCTTGGTTAGTTTTTGCTGAAATTTCCTAAAGTAAATTAACAAAGATAATTTTGGTGCTAAATGTGGCTCTATGCATACCTTTATAAAATCAATACATTTTCCAATATAATTCCACTTAACAACTGTAATGTACCTTAATATTCTTAACTGCCAGTCCACATTCAAACTTCCAAATTGTTCCCAATGTTCTTGACAATAGTTGCTTTTCCCAGTTGGGTTTGATGGAGGACATACCTTGTATATCTTGGTAAATTTCAAATTTAACCAACACCTGGGGACTGAGAGAACCTGGACAGGAGAGACTATGGAGGACATCTTCCAACCATCTAATAAGGAAGAAACTACAAAGTAATGTCGAGTTGTAGAGGCTTATGGCAAATGTGATCTTGAATCTGGCTGGCTCACCCCACAAGATGGGTCTGCCTGCAAACTTCTGAGAGGAGTGGAGTGGGCTTGTGACCCAGAGGGCAGGAGCAGGAAGTCTTAGGGACGTCCCAGGCTCAACCCCCAGAGTCAGGCTCCCAGATGCAGGTGGGGCAAAGCCATGTCAGGAGCAGGTGATCAGTGCAGGCCAGGCAGCGCGGGGACATTGTGCCTAGATCCGCCTGCAGCGCAACCGGAGTAAAGCCGCTGTTGGTGGCAGGAAGGGAAAGCGTATTTATATTGCAGACTGTGAGCTTGCCAGAAAGCAGAGGTGGTGGGTCTGTGGTGGAGCCCAAGTTCTGAAGCCAATAAGCCCTTGGTAAATTCCAACTGTCACCTGTAAGCAGGGGCTAGAAAAGGAACCTGGGTAAGAGGTTTTTCAACTGACAATGAGGATATTAATAATGATTGCTTCATGGTGGTGTTTTGAAACTGGTTAGATAAGTCTAAGTTGTAAATCAAACAGCCTAGTTCAGGGTATTAAGCCCTGAGTAAGTGACAACTGTTGTTATATTTAGAAGACACTTTGTCCCCTTTATTGGATAACTTATGTAAACCTCACAACCATTCTAACCATTCTATGATGTTGGAATAACCATTTGCATTAAAAATAACAACCGAAGCTCAGGTTGGTGGAATGATTTGCCCAGGTCACAAGCTAGCAGTGAGAGAGTTTGGATTCAAGGGCAGGTGTGCTTTACTTCCAACCTCAGGCTTTGTGTATCTATCACACCTGCTTAAAACCAGCACTGCAGCCTTCAGAGCAATTAAAAGAGTGACCTGTCCCCAAATAGCCACGGATATAATGGCAAGTGAATGTAGATAGAATCTACCATGTGTCAGGTGTATTCTGGGATTTCTGGGGTCTCCTTAGATCCCTTGAGTCAAACAGAGCCTCCTAACCCCCTGACGCACTGGCAGGCTATATTTTCAGTCTGAGATTATAATAAACTCCAAGAGGGTCAGCTTTGTGGCTTTTAAATTCGTTCCCTGTGGCCCATGTCCCAGTTCCTGGGAAATTCATTTTAGAGCAAATCAGCTCTTGTGAAACAGAAAGCAAGGGGACTCTAGATAGGAATGTCCTCCTTGGAAGAGAGCACCCCTTCACCTTAGACCTCTCTGTAGAGTTTCAGAGCAGATACAGAAGAGCCCACAAAGGTCTGCACAGTCAGAAGCAGTTCTTGATCCCCCTGTCAAGAATGAGCCAGACTCGGTGATGCCACCACATTCAGAAGCCACAATACTGTGTGACAGTGGGAACTTTGGGCTAACCTTGAGAAGAGCAAGGTAAGCTGGGGTGGCCTGGGTATAGCTTGCTCAGGAAAGGCCACTTCATTGGACAGCTCGTGAGGGGGAGGTCTGGGGATACCTTTAACCAGGAAGTGGGCCCATGCTTTACAGATGCTGCTGTCACACATGTCAATCAGCGCATGGGACACTAGTGATGTTATCTTTACCTCATAGAATTTCACAGTGATGGTTCATGAAGAGTTTCCATGCTCATCTACTTTTGACTCATTTAAAACTTTGGAGAAATTGGATCTTAAATTGTCAGGGAAATGTCCAGGGCCACCTATTTGACAGATCTGCAAATCAAAGACAGACCCATTCATTTGGTCTCAGGTCCCTGTTTCAGTTCATTTATCTTTATTGAAGAGTAGTAATCTTTTGTATGGCTATTCCACAGCTTATTTATCCATTTACCCATTGATACATATTTGGATTATTTCCAGCCATCAATATTTATATACAGGTTTCTATGTGTGGACATACGACTTCATCCACTTGGTTAGTACCAAGGAATGAACAGGATTCCTCAGTCTCATAATAAGTGTATGTTTAACATGATAAGAAGCTGTCAAACTTTTTCAAAGTGATCGTACCAGTTTTCATTTCTATTAGCAGCGCGTGAGGGTTTTAGTTGCTCAGTATTGCCACCAGCATTTAGTGATGACAGGGTTTTTGTTTGAGGTGCTTACATTAGTTTGTAATGGTATTTAATTTTAGTTTTAATTTGATTTTCAAAATGTCTAATAATGATTATGTTTTTGTACGGCATCTGTTCCTTTTTTCTTATTATTATGTTATGTTAGTCACCATACAGTACATCATTAGTTTTTGATGCTGTGTTCCATGATTCATTGTTTGTGTATAACACCCAGTGCTCCATGCAATACGTGCCCTCCTTAATACCCATCACTGGGCTAACCCATCTTCCCACCCCCACCCCCGAAACCTTCAGTTCGTTTCCCGGAGTCCATTGTCTCACATGGTTCGTCTCCCCCTCAGATTCCCCCCCTTCATTTTCCCCTTCCTTCTCATAATGTCCTCCCTGCTATTCCTTATGTTCCACATATAAGTGAAATCATATGATAATTGTCTTTGCTTGACTTAATTCATTTAGCATAATCCCCTCCAGTTCCACCCATGTCAATGCAAATGTTAGGTAATCATCCTTTCTGATGGCTGAGTAATATTCCATTGTATATATGGACCACATCTTCTTTATCCATTTGTCTGTTGAAGGGCATCTTGGCTCCTCCCACAGTTTGTGGGCATTGCTGCTATGAACATTGGAGTGCATGTGGTCATTCTTTTCACTACATCTATATCTTTGGGGTAAATACCCAGTAGTGTAATTGCTGGGTGATAGAGTAACTCTATTTTTAACTTTTTGAGGAACCTCCACACTGTTTTCCAAAGTGGCTGTACCAACTTGCATTCCCACTGACAGTGTAAGAGGGTTCCCCTTTCTCCACAACCTCTCCAACATTTGTTTTTTCTTGCCTTGTCAATTTTTACATTCTAACTGATGTAAGGTGGTATCTCATTGTGGTTTTGATTTGAATCTCCCTGATGGCTAATGATGTTGAACATTTTTTCATGTGTCTGTTAGCCATTTGTATGTCTTCTTTGGAGAAGTGTCTGTTCATGTCTTCTGCCCATTTTTTTGACTTGATTATTTGTTTTTTGGGTGTCGAGTTTGAGAAGTTCTTTATAGATCTTGGATACCAGCCCTTTATCTGTAGTGTCATTTGCAAATATCTTCTCCCATTCTGTGGGTTGCCTCTTAGTTTTTTGGTTTTTTTTTTTTTTTTACCATTTCTTTGCTTCTGTGGGTTGCCTCTTAATTTTGTTGACTGGTTGGTTCCTTTGCTGAGTAGAAGCTTTTTATCTTGATGAAGTCCCAAAAGTTTATTTTTGCTTTTGTTTTCCTTGCCTTTGGAGACGTTTCTTTTTTTTTTTTTAAGAAGTAAAATTTTTACTATTTGCAGATGACATGATACTCGATACAGAAAACCATGAAGATCCCGCCAAAAAACTATTAGAACTGATCAAAGAATTCATTAAAATCACAGGGTACAATATTAGTGTGCAGAAGTCTGTTGCATTTCTATATACTATTAATGAAGCAGCGGAAACAAAACAAAACAAAAAAAGAAAACAATGCTATTTGCAATTGTTCCCAAAATAACATACATAGAATAAACCTAACCAAAGAAGTGAAAGACTTGCACTCTGAAAACTACAAAACAAAGATGAAAGAAATTGAAGATGACAGGAAGAAATGGAAACACATTTCATGCTCATGGGTTGGAAGAACAAAGATTGTGAAAATGTCTTTACTACCAAAGCAATCAACACATTTAAAGCAATCCCTATCAAAATATGAACAGCAGTTTTTACAGAGCTAGAACAAGCAATCCAAAAATTTGTATGGAACCACAAAAGATCTCCAATAGCAAAAGCAATGTTAAAAAAGAAAAACAAAAGAGGAGGGTCCATAATTCCTGTCTTGAAGATACATTACAAAGGTGTGGTAATCAACATCATATGGTACTGTCACAAAATCAGACATATAGATGAATGGAACAGTATAGAAAACCCAGAAAGAGACTCACATTTATATTAATGAAAACGTGGCATGTATGTTTAATTGTGTATATATATATATAGATTATATATGTATATATAAATATATAAAACAGAATGAGTCAGTCAGAGTAAGACAAATACCATATGATTTCACTCATATGTGAATTTAAGAAACATAGGAGCAAAGGGGGGAAAAGAGAGAGGCAAAGCAATAAAAAGACTAGTAACTCTATAGAACAATTTGATGGTCACCAGATGACAGGGTGTCGGGGATGGGCTAAATAGGGGATGGGGATTAAGGAGTGCCCTTCTGATGAGCACCAGGTGTTGTGTGCAAGTGTTGAATCACTACACTATATACCTGAAACTACTATTATGCTGTATGTTAACTAAACAGAATTAAAATAAAATCTTTAAAAAAAAGTTAGGTGATAACAAATGATCTAATTTTAGGTGCAATGGGCAATTGGTGAGGAGAACATAGGTAGTAACCTCTTTGACATCAGCCACAGCAACTTCTATGTTCTCCTCTAGGATTTTGATGGATTCCTGTCTCACATTGAGGTCTTTCATCCATTTAGAGTTTATCTTTGTGTATGGTGTCAGAGATTGGTCCCGTCTCATTCTTCTGTATGTAGCTGTCCAATTTTCCCAGCACCATTTATTGAAGAAGCTCTTTTTTCCATTGGATATTTTTCCTGCTTTGTCAAATATTAGTTGACCATAGAGTCGAGGGTCCATTTCTGGGGTCTGTATTCTGTTCCACTGATCTATGTATGTTTTTGTGCCAGTACTATGCTGTCTTGATGAACATAGCTTTGTAATATAGCTTGAAATCAGGCAAAGTGATGTCCAAGCTTTGTTTTTTCTTTTTTAATATTTCCTTGGTGATTTGGGATCTTTTCTGGTTCCATAAGAATTTTAGGATCATTTGTTCCAGCACTTTGAAAAATGGCATTGGTATTTTGAACAGGATGGCATTGAAAGTATAGATTACTCTGGGCAGCATAGACATTTTAACGTTTATTCTTCCAATCCATCAGCATGGAATGTTTTTCCATCTTTATGTGTCTTCTTCAATTTCTTTCATAAGTATTCTGTAGTTTCTAGAGTGTAGATCCTTTACTTCTTGAGCTAAGTTTATTCCAAGGTATCTTACGGGTTTTGGTGTTATTGTAAAAGGAATCAATTCCCTAATTTCTCTTTCTACAGTTACATTGTTAGATATAAGAAAGCAACTGATTTCTGTGCATTGATTTTCTATCATGCCACATTACTGAATTGCTGTATGAGTTCCAGTAATTTGGGGATGGAGTCTTTTGAGTTTTCCACATAAGGTATCATGTCATCTGCAAAGACAGAGAGTTTGACTTCTTCTTTGCCAATTTGAATACCTTTTATTTCTTTTTGTTGTCTGATTGCTGTTGCTAGGACTTCTAGTGCTATGTTGAACAATGGTGGCAAGAGTGGGCATCCCTGTCGTGTTCCTGATCTTAAGTGAAAGACTCAGCTTTCACCATTGAGAATGATATTCGCTGTGGGCTTTTCATAGATGGTTTTTATGAAACTGAGGAATGTACCTTCTATCCCTACACTCTGAAGAGTTTTAATCAAGAAAGGATGCTGTATTTTGTCAAATGCTTCTTCTGCATCAATTGAGAGGACCATATGGTTCTTGTCTCTTCTCTCATTAATGTGTTCTATCACACTGATTTTCGACTGTTGAACCATGCTTCCATCCCAGGGATGAGTCCCACCTGGTCGTGATGGATAATCCTTTCAATGTACTGTTGGATCCTATTAGCTAGGGTCTTGCTGAGAATTTTGGCATCCATATTCATCAGGGTTGTTGGTCTGTAATTCTCCTTTTTGACGGGGTCTTTGCCTGGTTTTGGGATCAAGGTAATGCTGGCCTCATAGAACGAGTTTGGAAGTTTTCCTCTGTTTTTATTTTTTGAAACAGCCTCAGGAGAATAGGTATTATTTCTTCTTTGAATGTTTGGTAGAAATTCCAGGGAATCCATCAGGCCCTGGAGTCTTGTTTTTTGGGAGGTTTTTGATCACTACTTCGATCTTGTTATTGGTCTATTCAGGTTGTCAATTTCTTCCTGTTTCAGTCTTGGTAGTTTATAGGTTTCCAGGAAGGCATCCATTTCTTCCAGGTTGCTTAATTTATTGGGCATATAGTTGTTGATAATAATTTCTAATAATTGTTTCTATTTCTTTGGTGTTAGTCATGATCTCTCCCCTTTCATTCATAATTTTATTAATTTGGGATCTTTCTCTTTTCTTTTGGATAAGTCTGGCCAGTGATCTATCGATCTTATTAATTCTTTCAAAGAACCAGCTTCTAGATTCGTTGATCTGCTCTACTGTATTTCTGGTTCCTAATTCATTGATCTCGGCTCTAATCTTAATTATTTCTCTTCTCCTGCATGGCTTAAGCTTCATTTGTTGTTTCTCTCCAGTTCTTTAAGGTATAAAGATAATTTGTATATTCTGGATTTTTTTTTTTTTGAGTTAGCCATGGATGGCTATGTATTTCCCCCTTAGGACCACCTTTGCAGTATCCCATAGGTTTTGGACCAATGTGTTTTCATTCTCATTGGTTTCCATGAATTGTTTAAGTTCCTCTTTGATTTCCTGGTTGACCCAAACATTCTTAAGCAGAATGGTCTTTAGCTTCCAAGTGTTTTAATTTCTTCCAAATTTTTTCTTGTGATTGAGTTCCAGTTTCAAAGCATTGTGGTCTGAGAATATGCAGGGAATAATCTCAATCTTTTGGTATCGGTTGAGACCTGATTTATGACCCAGTATGTGGTCTGTCCTGGAGAAAGTTCCATGTGCATTCTAGAAGAATGAGTATTCTGTTGTTATAGGGTGGAATATTCTGTATATATCTATGAGGTCTATCTGGTCCAGTGTTTCATTCAAAGCTCTTGTTTCTTTGTTGATTTTCTGCTTAGATGATCTGCCTATTGCTGAAGGTGGAGTGTTGAGGTCCCCTACTATTAACATATTACTATCAATATGTCTTTTTATTTTGGTTAACAGTTGGCTTATATAGTTGGCTGCTTCCATGTTGGGGGCATAGATATTTATAATTGTTAGATCCTCTTGTTGGATACACCCTTTAAGAATAATATAGGGTTCTTCTGTATCTCTAACTACAGTCTTTAGCTTAAAATCTAATCTGTCTGATATGATAATTGCTACCCCAACTTTCTTTTGAGGTCTCTTGGCATGAAAACTTGTTCTCCATCCCTTCACTTTCAGTCAGGCTGTATCTTTAGGTTCAAAATGAGTCTCTTGTAGACAGTATATGGATGGGTCATGTCTTTTTATCCAACCTGCAACCCTGTGGCATTTTATGGGAGCATTTAGGCCATTTGCATTGAGAGTGATTACTGAAAGATATGATTTTAATGTCATCATGTTACCTGTGAAGTCCTTGTTTCTATAGATTGTCTCTGTAAATTTCTGTTCTGTATCCCTCTTGGGGTCTTTCTCCTTTTATAGAACCCCCCTTAATACTTCTTGCAGGGCTGGCTTGGTCGTCACATATTCTTTCAGTTTCTGCTGGTCTTGGAAACTCCTTGTCTCTCCATGCATTCTGAATGATAACCTTGCTGGATACAGTATCTTTGGCTGCATATTCTTCCCATTTAGTACCCTGAATATGTCTTGCCAGCCCTTTCTGGGTTGGCAGGTCTCTGTGGACAGGTCTGATGTTATTCTGATGTTCTTCCCTCTGTATGTAAGAGATCTCTTCCCCCTCGCACTTTCAAGATTGTCTCCTTGGATCTAAGATTTGCAAGTTGTAGTATTATATGTTGTGGTGTCGGTCTGTTCTCACTGATCTTGGGAAGGGTCCTCTCTGCCTCTTGGACACAAATGCTTCTTTCCTTCCCCAGATTATGGAAGTTCTCAGCTACAATTTGCTTGAATATATCTTCTAGCTCTCTCTTTCTCTGCCCACTCAGGGATCCCAATAATTCTGATACTGGAACATTTCATTGAGTCACTAATCTCTCTCTCAGTTTGATTCCTTGGCTTTTACTTTGTTTTTCCCGTGCTGCCTTGGTTTCCTTCTTTTCTATCATCTTATCCTCTAACTCACTAATTTGTTCTTCTGCCTCGTTTACCCTTGCAGTCAGAGTATCCAGTTTACACTGCATTTCATTCACAGCATTTTTAAGTTTGGCCTGATTAGTCTCATTTCTGCCCTTAGAGATTCTATATTGTTGTTAATATTTTTCTCAAGCCTAGATATCGCCTTGATAATTATTACTCTGAAGTCTATTTCTGACATCTTGATTATATCCATATCCATTAGTTCTGTGGCACAGGCCACAGTCTCTGCTTCTTTCCTTTGTGGGAGTTCCTCCTCTTAGTTATTCTGTTGAGGGGTAATTGAGGGAATGTACAGAGTCCCAAATTATTAACCACAACCCAAGCAAGATGCACCTGTTTTATAAGAACCTTAAGGTTGTCAGCCTCTTGTTCCTCCAGCCTGTCTTCTGGGGGAGGGGCCTGCTGCACTGTTACTCAGGCAACCCTGTTTTTGCAGAGCTGCCCTGGCCCCTCTGGGAGGGGAATGGGCTCAGTGAAAAACAGTTTTGGGGGGCTTTTGTTCTCTGGTGACTTTCCCTGGTGGTTTTCCACATCTATTCTAAGAGTCAAAGCAGAAGTGACCATATCCAAACCTTTGTCTCAGAACAGAGAGATCACGGTCTGCTCTTCACTGAGTTCTCCAGACCACACTGTCTCCATTTCTGTCTGTGCTGCTAAAAAACTGCAGCATCTTGGGTTGTGCACCCCGCAGCAGCACTCCCAGAGGTCAATCCCAGGGCTGGGCACATCTCTCCCCTTTGTGCTTCTAAAACAGGAGCCGCCTCCAGTTTGCACACTCACATCTGTAGCTCCAGGTTTCACTCTGGGGGGCCGCCCTAAAGTCCTTTCCCCACCACTACTGGTCTGTGAGTCTGTGCCTTGTCCCCAGAGCGGGAGGCTTTTGCCTTCCTGGCACAAGATCATGGAGCATCCCTCCCCCTTCTGTTTATCTTCTGATATCTCCCGGCAGAATCATGGCTCCCAGCTTCATACCTCGAGACAAACCACCAGAGATATTCTGTTTGTTAGATCCAGATATATCTTCTTATATCTCAGGCTGATTTTGTGTGTGTTCAGAATGGTTTGGTAGATATCCAGCTCAATTTAAGGGACCGGTTGAAATAGGGTCCCCTAGTCTTTTGCCATCTTTTTCCTCCCCCCCCTTTTTAAAAAAATATTTATTTGAGATAGAGAGAAAGAGTGGGGGGAGGAGAAGAGGAAGAGGGACAAGCAGACTCTGTGATGAGCACAGAGTTTGACATGGGGCTCAATCCCATGACCCCAAGATCATGAACTAAGCTGAAACCAAAAGTCAGGCCATCAACTGAATGAGCCACTCAGGTGCCCCTCATCTGTTCCTTTTTGATGAAGTACCTGTGTGATCTTTAGCGCATTATAAAAAGTTGTTTTTCACCTGGGGAAAAAAAAAGTTGTTTCTTACTTATTTGAAGAGTTTGTATATTTTATAAAAATTTTTCCTAAGATACATGATTTGTAGATATTTCCTTCAGCTTATGTTTTTTTTCACATCCTTAACATATTTTTCAAAGAACTGAGGTTTTTACCTTAAGAAGGTAGATAAATCTCAAATAAACTAACCTTATGACTAAAGGAACCCCCCGAAAAAAAACAACAAAAACAAAACAAAACAAAAAACCCACACAAAAAAAAGAACAGAAAATGAAGACTGAAACCAGCAGAGTGAAATAATAAAGATTAGAGCAGAAACAAGTGATATAGAAACAAACAAGCAAGCAAACAAACAAAATAACCCAGTAGAACAGATTAATGAAATCAGGAGCTGGTTCTTTGAAAAAAATTAATAAAATTGATAAACCCCTAGCCAGAATAGCAAAAAAAAAAAAAAAAAAGGAGAGGAGAGGAGTTAAGATGGCAGAGGAGTAGGGGGACCCAAGCTTGCCTCATCCCTCGAACACAGCTAGATAAATACCAAGTGATTTTGAACAGCCAAGAAATCGATCTGAGGACTAAGAGAGCAAAATTCCACAATTAGAGGTTGAAAAAACAGCCACATCATGGAAAGTAGGAGCTGCAGAGGGTTGATTTGGGGGAGAGAAGAATTGTGGGTGCTGCCAAGGGGAAGGAGCCCTGATCACAGAGAGGGGAGCAGGAGACAATGAGACAGAGAGAGAGAGTGAATCAGTGTGCAGGGGATTGTACAAGAAAAACTCTTCTCCAAAACCATTACCTGGTAAAAGGAGAGGGGTTAAACTGCAAGTTTTTTTTTTTTAACTGCAAGTTTTTTTTATAAGCAGTGGACAAAGTCTGAAGTTTGGCGGTCCACACCATCACCAGGGTTGTGCTTGGCAGGCTTGGTGATATTCTGGTGGGAAAGAAGGGTGGAGACCCAGGAGAGGGTAACATGGTCTGAGGATCCCCTGGGTTACATGGGGAGGAATAGTTCCTCTTCCTGGAATGCATTTGGGAGTGGCCATGTGGCCTTTCTGGGGACAAAAGACCCACAGGAGCCATTGAACTGACCTGTACCCCAGCAAAGGAAAAAAGACACCCGCTGAGGACATCAAGCCTTGGTGCTGGCTTTTTGCTGCCCTTTACCATAAACTCCACACCACTGCTTGGTTCCCCAATCAATTTCTGAGATACACCAGCAAATGATAAAAGTGAGACCCTACCCCAGAGGATCAGTGTGGGTCCAGCCTCATGGATCTCTAAAATTTGGAGTTTTGAAACCTAACCACTTACCTGAGATGAAACACAGGACTACGCTGCTGCCTGGAAGGCAGACAGCTCAGACAGGGAGAAGGCAGGGATCTGGTGGAAACGGGAGACACAAGAGAGGTGAGTGTTTGCGATTCTATGAGGGCATCCTGAAGAGTGGCAAGAGCAAATTCCCAGCTCCAGGGACAAGAGAGCAGGTGATGTAATTTTCCTCCATCCCATCAGCACTGACCAACTCCAGTGAGCAAAACAGCGCTATCTCATGGGGGCCAGAGATGCTCACACCAAGCCCCACCGCCTGCACCCTGCAGGTGCATTTCCACTAGGGCAAGTTTACCTGAGAATCAGCATAGCAATTCCCAGCCCCAGAACACCAGCACATACGACTCACAGGCAGCAACTCTACTGACCATAGAGCGCTGTAAAGCTTCAGCTCCAGGGGATATAGGATCTAACTTCCTCTTTTTTCTTTCTTTCTTTTCTTCCTTTTTTTTTTTTTTTTTTTTTTTTACATCTTTGTAATATAGGCGGGAGCAAGGAATACAACAGACCTTCCTAACAATCAAATACAAAAAACAGTGACTCAAATAAAATGACAAGATGGAGGAATTCACTGCAAAAGAAAAAACAGGAAGAAGTCATAGGCAGGGATTTAATCAATACAGATACAGTAAGATATCTGAACCAAAATTTAAAACAATAATCATAAAGATACTGGCTGAGCTTGAGAAAAGCATGGAAGACACTAGAAAATACCTTACTGAAAGGTAAGAGAACTAAAATCTAGTCAGGACAAAATTAAAAATTCTATAGCCAGGGGGGAGGAATTAAGATGGCGGAGGAGTGGGGGTCCCCTTTTCCAGCCGGTCCCCTGAGTTGAGCTGGATAGGTACTAGACCATCCTGAACATCCATGGAATCAGCCTGAGACGCAGGAAGATGCATCTGGATCTCTACAAACAAACATCTCCAGCGCTGAGTACTGAGGTACGAAGTGGGGAGCCGTGAAACCTCGCAGATATCTGAAGATAAATGGAAGGGGGAGGAAGCCTCTGTGCTCGTGCGCTGGGAAGGCAAAAGCCATGCTGGGGAGTGGGCCGGACTCCTAGACCAGCAGCGGTGGGGGGAGG
>NW_024426008.1:333612-343555 GCF_017311325.1 Ursus maritimus
GGGGGGGGGGGGGGGGGGGGGGGGGCGGACACACAGACGGCACCCACGAGAGAGCGGACTGAGACCAGCGAGCCGGGTATGCGCACCACCAGGCATCTTGCAGAACTCCGGAATCCTGGTGTGCTCACCGGAAATAGACTGAGACTGGGAGCTTCCGGAGCGCACGCAGGGCGGCTGGCAGCTGGAGGCGTTAGAAACACAAAGGACAGAGACGCGCCGGCCCTGGAAGTGAGGGCTGGGACGCTGGGTGTGGGGCGCACATCCCGGGAGGCTGCAGGGTTGAGCAGCACCAACAGAAACAGAGTTAAAGTGGCCAGAACATCAGTGGAAAACGGTCTGCGATCCCTCTGTTCTGAGACAGAGGTTGAGATTCGGCCACTCTGCTCTGACTCTCAGAAGAGGCACAGCAAACCACCAGGGAAAGCCGCCAGAGAACAGAAGCCTGGAAATACTGGCTCACAGGGTGCCCATCTCCATCCCCCCTCTCAGGGAACACGGAGAATCTGCCCAAACAGGGTTGCCTGAGTATTGGCGTGGCAGGTCCCTCCTCCAGAAGGCAAGCTCAAAAGTCAAGAAGCCCACATCCCTAAGGTCCCTATAAAACAAGGGTGCATGGCCTGGGTCCCGGTCAATAATTTGGGCTCTGGACAACCCCACAACCTCTCCTCATCAGAATGACAAGAAGGAGAAATCCCCCCCAGCAAAGTAAAGACAATGAGTCTGTGGCTTCTGCCACAGAACTAATGGATATGGATATAACCAAATTATCAGAAATGGAGTTCAGAGTAACAATGGTCAAGATGATGTGTAGACTTGAAAAGTACATTACAAATTTTGTGAATATAAGAATATCTAAGGGCAGAAATGAGAGCGAATCTGGCAGAAATTAAAAATTCTATGAACCAAATGCAGTCAAAACTAGAGGCTCTGATGGCCAGGGTGAATGAGGCAGAAGAACGTATCAGTGAATTGGAGGATGGGTTAGTAGAAGACAAAGCTAAAATACAATTGTGACTTAAAAAAATCCACGCCCACGAATGTAGGTTACGGGAGATTACTGACTCAATGAAACGTTCCAATGTCAGAATCATCGGCATCCCCAAGGGGGTGGAGAAAAACAGAGGTCTAGAAGAGATATTTGAACAAATTGTAGCTGAAAACTTCCCTAATCTAGCGAGGGAAACAAACATTTGTGTCAGAGGCAGAGACCCCTCCCAAGCTCAACCATGACAGACCTACACCCGTCACGTCCTTAGTGCATTTCACAAATATTAGATCAAAGGATTCAGTATTGAAAGCGGCCAGGGCAAAGAAATTTCTCACGTACCAAGGCAAAGGTATCAGCATTACGTCAGACATGTCTACACAGACCTGGAACGAGAGAAAGGGGGGGGGGCATTTTTAAAGCTCTTTCAGAGAAAAACATGCAGCCAAGGATCCTTTATCCAGCAAGGTTGTCATTCAGAATTGATGGAGAAATAAAGACCTTCCAGAATCCCCAGTCATTGACAAATTTCGTAACCACAAAACCAGCCCTACAGGAGATATTAAGGGGGGGATTCTATAAAAGTAAAAAGGCCCCAAGAGTGATACAGAACAGAAAGTCACAGCCAATACAAACAAAGACTTTACTGGCAACATGGCATCATTAAAATCACATCTCTCAATATTCAGTCTCAAAGGAAATGGCCTAAATCTCCCATAAAGCACCACAGGGTGGGAGATTGGATAAAAAGACATGACCCATCCATTTGCTGTCTACAAGAGACTCATTTTGAACCTAAAGATACATTCAGACTGAAAATAAAGGGATGGAATTCCATCTTTCATGCCAATGGACCTCAAAAGAAAGCTGAAATAGCAGATCTCATATCAGACAGATTGGATTTTAAACTAAAGACTATAGTTAGAGACACAGAAGGACACTATACTATTCTTAAAGGATGTATCCAACAAGTGGATATGACAATTATAAATATATATGCTCCCAACAGGGGAGCAGCAAGATACACAAGCCAACTCTTAACCACAATAAAGAGACATATAGATAATAATACATTAATAGTAGGGGACCTCAACACTCCACTATCAGCAATAGACAGAGCACCGGAGCAGAAAACCAGCAAAGAAACAAGAGCTTTGAATGCCATACTCGATGAGTTGGACCTCATAGATATATATAGAACATTACACCCCAGAACCAAAGAATACTCATTCTATTCTAATGCCCATGGAACATTCTCAAGAATAGATCATGTTCTGGGTCACAAAAGAGGTCTCAACCGATACCAAAAGACTGAAATTATTCCCTGCATATTCTCAGACCACAATGCTTTGAAATTGGAACTCAACCAGAGGAAAAAATTTGGAAGAAACTCAAACACTTGGAGACTAAGAACCATCCTGCTCAAGAATGATTCAATAAACCAGGAAATCAAAAATCAATTTAAACAATTTATGGAGACCAACGAGAATGAAAACACAACAATAGAAAACCTATGGGATACTGCAAAGGCAGTCCTCGGGGGAAATACATAGCCATCCAAGCCTCACTCAAAAGAATAGAAAAATCTAAAATGCAGTTTTTATATTCTCAACTCAAGAAGCTGGAACAGCAACAGAGCGACAGGCCTAATCCACGCATGAGAAAGCAGTTGATCAAGAGTAGAGCAGAAATCAATGAATTAGAAACAAGGAGCAAAGTAGAGCAAATAAACAGAACTAGAAGCTGGTTCTCTGAAACAGTAAATAAAATTGACAAACTGCTGGCAAGACTTATCCAAAAGAATAGAGAAAGGACCCAAATTAATAAAACTATGAATGAAAAGGGAGAGGTCACAACCAACACCAATGAAATTGGAAGGATTATTAGAAACTTTTATCAACAGCTTTATGCCAATAAATTGAGCAATCTGGAAGAGATGGGGGCCTTCCTGGAAACCTATAAACTACCAAGACTGAAACAGGAAGAAATTGATTTTTTAAACACGCCAATTAATTATGAAGAGATTGAAACAGTGATAAAAAAAAAACTTTCCAAAAAACAAAACACCAGGACCGGACTGTTTTCCCGGGGAATTCTACCAAACATTCAAAGAAGAAATAATATTTCTTCTCCTAAAGCTATTTCAAAAAATAGAAACAGAAGGAAAGCTACCAAACTCATTCTATGAGGCCAATATTACCTTGATCCCCAAACCAAGCAAAGACCCCATCAAAAAGGAGAGTTACAGACCGATTTCCCTAATGAATATGGACGCCAAAATCCTCAACAAGATCCTGGCAAATAGAATCCAACAGTACATTAAAAGGATTATCCATCATGACCAAGTGGGATTCATACCTGGGATGAAAGCGTGGTTCAACATTCGCAAATTGATCAGTGTCATAGATTTTATCCAGAAGGAAAAAGCCAAAAATCATATGATTCTCTCAATAGATGCAGAAAAAGCATTTGACAAAATACAGCATCCTTTCCTGAATAAAACTCTTCAGAGTATAGGGATAGAGGGTACATTCCTCAATCTCATAAAAACCATCTATGAAAAGCCTACAGCAAATATCATTCTCAATGGGGAAAAGCTGGAAGCCTTTCCCTTAAGATCAGGAACATGACAAGGATGCCCACTCTCACCATTATTATTCAACAAAATACTAGAAGTCCTTGCAACAGCAATCAGGCAACAAAAAGGGATAAAAGCTATCCAAATCGGCAAAGAAGAAGTCAAACTGTCTCTCTTCGCACATGACATGATACTCTATATGGAAAACCCAAAAGAATCCGCTCCCAAACTATTAGAAGTTATAGAGCATTTCAATAATGTGGCGGGATACAAAATCAATGCTCAGAAATCAGTTGCATTTCTATACACGAACAATGAGACTGAAGAAAGAGAAATTAGGGAATCCATCCCATTTACAGTAGCACCAAAACCACACGTTACCTTGGATTTAACTTAACCAGAGATGTAAAGGGTCTATGTTCTAGAAACTAAAAATCACTCTTGAAAGACATTGAAGAAGACACAAAAAGATGGAAAAATATTCCATGCTCATGGATCGGAAGGATTAACATAGTTAAAATGTCCATGCTACCCAGAGCAATCTACACTTTCAATGTGATCCCGATCAAAATACCAATGACATTTTTCAAAGAACTGGAACAAATAGTCCTTAAATTTGTATGGAACCAGAAAAGGCCCTGAATTACCAAGGAATTGTTGAAAAGGAAAAACAAAGCCGGGGGCATTACAATGTCAGATTTCGAGCTGTATTACAAAGCTGTAATCACAAAGACAGCATGGTACTGGCACAAAAACAGATACATAGACCAATGGAACAGAATAGAGAACCCAGGAATGGACCCTCGGCTCTTTGGGCAACTAATCTTTGATAAAGCAGGGAAAAAATCCAGTGGAAAAAAAGACAGTCTCTTCAATAAATGGTGCTGGGAAAATTGGACAGCTACACGCAAAAGAATGAAACTTGATCACTCTCTCACACCATACACAAAGATAAACTCCAAATGGATGAAAGACCTCGAGGTGAGACAGGAATCCATCAAAATCCTAGAGGAGAACATAGGCAGCAACCTCTATGACATCAGCCACAGGAACCTTTTTCATGACACATCTCCAAAGGCAAGAGAAACAAAAGATAAAATGAACTTGTGGGACTTCATCAAGATAAAAACTTCAGCACAGCCAAGAAAACAGTCAAAAAAACTAAGAGGCAGCCCACGGAATGGGAGAATATATTTGCAAATGATGCTACAGATAAAAGACTGGTATCCAAGATCTACAAAGAACTTCTCAAACTCAATACACGAGAAAGAAATAAACAAATCATAAAATGGGCAGAAGATATGAACAGACACTTTTGCAATGAAGACATGCAAATGGCTAACAGACACATGAAAAAATGTTCAAAATCATTAGCCATCAGGGAAACTCAAATCAAAACCACCTTGAGATACCACCTTACACCAGTTAGAATGACAAGAATTGAGAAGGCAAGAAACCACAACTGTTGGAGAGGATGTGGAGAAAGGGGATCCCTCCTACATTGTTCGTGGGAATGCAATTTGGTACAGCCACTGTGGAAAACAGTGTGGAAGTCCCTTAAAAAGTTAAAATTTGAGCCACCCTATGACCCAGCCATTGCACTACTGAGAATTTACCCCAAAGATACAGACATAGTGAAGAGAAGGGCCATATGTACCCCAATGTTCATAGCAACATTGTCCACAATAGCTAAATCGTGGAGGGAGCCAAGATGCCCTTCAACAGATGACTGGATTAAGAAGTTGTCGTCCATATATACAATGGGATATTACTCAGCAATCAAAAAGAACGATTTGTCAACATTTGCTGCAACATGGACGGCACTGTAGGAGATAATGCTTAGTGAAATAAGTCAAGCAAAGAAAGACAATTTTCATATGATTTCTCTCATTTATGGAACATAAGAAGTAGGATGATCAGTAGGAGAAGAAAGGGATAAAGAGAGGGGGGTAATCATAAGGGGGAATGAAGCATGAGAGACTATGGACTCTGAGATACAAACTGAGGACTTCAGAGGGGAGGGGGGTGGGGGAATGGGATAGGCTGGCGATGGGTATTAAGGAGGGCATGTATTGCATGGTGCACTGGGTGTTATACGCAACTAATGAATCATGGAACTTTACATCAAAAACCAGGGATGTACTGTATGGTGACTAACATAATATAATAAAAAAACATTAAAAAATATATAACTCAACACCCAAAAAACAAATAATCCAATTAAGAAATGGGCAGAAGACATGAATAGACATTCTTCCAAAGAAGATATCCAGATGGCCAATAGATACATGAAAAGATGTTCAACATTACTCATCATCTTGGAAATACAAATCAAAACTAAAGTTAGATATCACCTCAGACTTGTCAGAATGACTAAAATCAAGAACACAAGAAAGAACAGGGATGGTTGAAAATGTGGAGAAAGGGAAACCCTCCTGCACCATTTGTGGGAATGGAAACTGGTGCAACCACTCTGGAAAACAGTATGGAGGTTCCTCAAAAAGTTAAAAATAGAACTACCCTAAGATCCAACCATTGCACTATGAGGTATTTCCCCAAAGAATACAAAAATACTACATCAAAGGGATACATGCACCCTGATATTTATAACCACATTATTAGCAATAACAAAATTATGGAAACAACATAAATGTCCATAAAAAGATGAATGAATAAAGAAGCTGTGGTAGACACACACACACACACACACACACAGGATATTACTCTGCCATAAAAAAGAATGAAATCTTTCGGAATATTACTCTGCCATAAAAAAGAATGAAGTCTTTCCATTTGCAATGATATGGATGGAGCTAGAGAGTATTATGCTAAGTGAATTAATTCAGTCAGTGAAAGACAAATATCATATGATTTCTTTCATATGTGGAATTTAAGAAACAAAAGACCATAGGGAAAAAAGAGAGAGAGGGAAACCAAGAAACAGACTCTTCACTATAGGGAACAAACTGATGGTTACCAGAGGGGAGATGGGTGGGGTTGTGGATGAAATATGTGATGGAGATTAAAGAGTGCAGTTGTGATGAGCACCAGGTATCGTATGTAAGTGTCGAACCACTAATTTGTACACCTGAAACTAATATTACATTATATTAACCAACTGGAATTTAAATAAAATCTTCAAGAAAAAAACGAGCAGAAGTTTTAAATTTATCAATTTTGTAGTTTTAAAAATATTTTTCTTTTCTAAGTATATTAGTCTACTTGGGCTGCCATAGTAAAATACCACAGACCAGGTCGGTTAACCAACAGAAGTTCGAGGGCAAGACATGACCAGTGTTCATTTCTGGTGCGACCTCTCTTTCTGGCTTGCGGAGGGCCACCTTCTCACTGTGTCCTCACATGGCCTTTCCTCCGTGTACACACAGAAAGAGAGTTCTCTGGGGCCTCTTCCTCTTCTTATAAGGACACCAGTTCTATTAGACCAGGACCCACGTTTATTATCTCATTTAACATTAATTACCTTCTTAAAGTCCCTAGCTCCAAATGCAGTCACATTGAGGGTTAGGACTTCAACATACGTAGGGGACACAATTCAGTCCATAACAGTGACTCATACTTTTTTTGTCTTATCTAAGAAATATTTGGCTAATATGGTCACAAACATTACACTTTTTTTCCTTATATATGTTTGAAAGTTACAGCACTATTTGTTTAGAAGTATTTACTTTCTCCATTGAATTGCCTGTGTACTTCTGTTGGGAATCATATGACTATAAATATATACTTCTGAAATGCAAGTCTGGTTCTGAGTACTACCTCCTTAAATGTATGTCTTTATTGATTCCCCACTACCCCAGCAGAGGACTTGGAGTGAGGGTGTGTGTATCCTACAGAGTGTTCATGATGAGTCACTGGTATACAGGAAATGATTACAGGAAGCCAATTTATAATGACTTTATCTTTAAAAAGATACCAAACTTTATCAATAGTATATTCACTGTAGCATATGTACATATTTTAGAAATATATGCAAATAAATTAGGGCATGAGAATAATATTTGTACTAATTGTGTGATACCCCAGAGTATAAGACAGAGTTAGGGCTTTAATAACATTTTATAGTTTATTAATTATTTTATAATATTTTGTTTTAAGCTCTCAACAGTAAACATTATATGAGTTTTCAAAGGTATTTGCCATGTCACCAGTTTGTAAACACTTCAGACTGATCAGAAGTGCGCTGTTACAGGCAGCACTGTTGCTCACAGATATGACTATTGTATTCACTGGGGAGGAGTGGAAGCACCTGGGCCCTGCTCAGAGAACTCTGTACAGACATGTAATCCTAGAGAACTACAGCCACTTCATCTCAGTGGGTGACAGGCCTGGCCATGTCATTGCCTCAAGAATGCAATCCTGTTTGTTCATGATTGCTACATTTATCATATGTGTCATATCCTGTTCTATTAATTAGGTTTTCTCCTGGTTAAAGATCATATGTGCCTTCTTTGTGTACTTCGTAATTTTTTGATGGATGCTAGTTGTTGTAGATTTTACATTGTTGGGTGCTATATTTTTTGGTATTTTAAAATATTTTGGGGCTTTCACTGGAATAAAATTAAGTTATTTGAAATTAGTTTGATCCTTTCTCTTTTTTTAATAATATTTTTTCTTACATTATGTTAGTCACCATACAGTACATCCCTAGTTTTTGATGTAAAGTTCCATGATTCATTACTTGCGTATAACACCCAGTGCACCATGCAATAAGTGCCCTCCTTAATACCCATCACCAGATCCTTTCAAGGTCTGCTTTTAACCTTTGTTTCATTGTATTCAGAGAGCACCTTCCAGTTTAGGGCTAATTTAAGGAGGGCACAGAAGTCAAACTGTCTCTCTTCGCAGATGACATGATACTCTATATGGAACACCCAAAAGAATCCACTCCCAAACGATTAGAAGTTATAGAGCAATTCAGTAATGTGGCGGGATACAAAATCAATGCTCAGAAATCAGTTGCATTTCTATACACAAACAATGAGAGTGAAGAAAGAAAAATTAGGGGATCCATCCCATTTATAATAGCACCAAAAACGATACGTTACCTTGGAATTAACTTAACCAGAGATGTAAAGGATCTATATTCTAGAAACTATAAATCACTCTTGAAAGACATTGAAGAAGACACAAAAAGATGGAAAAATATTCCATGCTCTTGGACTGGAAGATTTAACATAGTTAAAATGTCCATGCTACCCAGAGCAATCTACACTTTTAATGCGATCCCGATCAAAATACCAATGACATTTTTCAAAGAACTGGAACAAATAGCCCTTAAATTTGTATGGAACCAGAAAAGGCCCCAAATCGCCAAGGAACTGTTGAAAAGGAAAAACAAAGCTGGGGGCATCACAATGCCGGATTTCGAGCTGTACTACAAAGCTGTGATCACAAAGACAGCATGGTACTGGCACAAAAACAGACACATAGACCAATGGAACAGAATAGAGAGCCCAGAAATGGACCCTCGGCTCTTTGGGCAACTAATATTTGATAAAGCAGGAAAAAACATCCGGTGGAAAAAAGACAGTCTCTTCAATAAATGGTGCTGGGAAAATTGGACAGCTACATGCAAAAGAATGAAACTTGACCACTCTCTCACACCATACACAAAAATAAACTCCAAATGGATGAAAGACCTCGATGTGAGACAGGAATCCATCAAAATTCTAGAGGAGAACATAGGCAGCAACCTCTACGACATCGGCCAAAGCAACCTTTTTCATGACACATCTCCAAAGGCAAGAGAAACAAAAGATAAAATGAATTTATGGGACTTCATCAAGATTAAAAGTTTCTGCACATCCAAGGAAACAGTCAGAAAAACTAAGAGGCAGCCCACAGAATGGGAGAATATATTTGCAAATTACACTACAGATAAAAGATTGGTATCCAAGATCTACAAAGATCTTCTCAAACTCAATACACAAGAAACAAAAAAACAAATCATAAAATGGGCAGAAGATATGAATAGACACTTTTCCAATGAAGACATACAAATGGCTAACAGACACATAAAAATATGTTCAAAATCATTAGCCATCAAGGAAATTCAAATCAAAACCACACTGAGATACCACCTTACGCCAGTTAGAATGGCAAAAATAGACAAGGCAAGAAACAACAATTGTTGGAGAGGATGTGGAGAAAGGGGATCCCTCCTACATTGTTGGTGGGAATGCAAGTAGGTACAGCCACTTTGGAAAAGAGTGTGGTGGTACCTTAAAAAGTTAAAAATTGAGCTACCCTATGATCCAGCCATTGCACTACTGGGTATTTATCCCAAAGATACAGACGTAGTGAAGAGAAGGGCCATATGTGCCCCAGTGTTCATAGCAGCATTGTCCACAATAGCTAAA
>NW_024426008.1:343565-369839 GCF_017311325.1 Ursus maritimus
TGGAATGGGAGAATATATTTGCAAATGATGCTACAGATAAAAGACTGGTATCCAAGATCTACAAAGAACTTCTCAAACTCAGTATGTGAGAAACAAATAAACAAATCATAAAATGGGCAGAAGATATGAACAGACACTTTTCCAATGAAGACATACAAATGGCTAACAGACACATGAAAAAATGTTCAAAATCATTAACCATCAGGGAAATTCAAATCAAAACCACATTGAGATATCACCTTACACCAGTTAGAATGGCCAAAATTGACAAGGCAGGAAACAACAATTGTTGGAGAGGATGAGGAGAAAGGGGATCCCTCCTACATTGTTGGTGGGAATGTAAGTTGGTACAGCCACTCTGGAAAAGAGTGTGGAGGTCCCTTAAAAAGTTAAAAATGGAGCTACCCTATGATCCAGCTATTGCACTACTGGGTATTTACCCCAAAGATAAAGACGTAGTGAAGAGAAGGGCCATATGCACCCCAATGTTCATAGCAGCATTGTCCACAATAGCTAAATCATGGAGGGAGCCGAGATGCCCTTCAACAGGTGACTGGATTAAGAAGATGTGGTCCATATAGACAATGGAATATTACTCAGCTATCAGAAAGAATGAGTTTTCAACATTTGCTGCAACATGGACGGCACTGGAGGAGATAATGCTAAGTGAAATAAGTCAAGCAGAGAAAGACAATTATCATATGATTTCTCTCATCTATGGAACATAAGCACTAGGAAGATTGGTAGGGGAAGAAAGTGATAAAGAAAGGGGGGTAATCAGAAGGGCGAATGAAGCATGAGAGACTATGGACTATGAGAAACAAATTGAGGGCTTCAGAGGCGAGGGGGTGGGGGAATGGGATAGACTGGTGATGGGTATTAAGGAGGGCACGTATTGCATGGTGCACTGGGTGTTATACGCAACTAATGAATCATCGAACTTTACATCAAAAACCAGGGATGTACTGTATGGTGACTAACATGATATAATAAAACAACATTAAAAAAAAGGGTATGTACTGTATGGTGACTAACATAATATAATAAAAAAATTTAAAAAATATTATTATAAAAAAAGAAGTTTTAAAGATCTGTGTATCAAATACATTATCAGGATCCATAAAACATAATTGTAAGAGATATAAGGAGAAAGGGAAATAAATTAGATATAATAATCCTTAATATACTCTCTGGTTTTATACCAAATATAGTAGAGAACAGCTGAAGTTCTAGAACAAGGGTTGGCAAAGTATAGCCCTTGACCCAAATCCAACCTGACACCTGTTTTTATAAATTAAGATTTTTGGAACTCAGCCACTCAGTTCTTTTATGTATTGTCAGCCACTGCCTTTACACTACAAAGTTGTCTAATGATAGGACCATATTGCCTACAAAGTCTAAAACCTTTATTATCTTGCCTTTTACAAAAAAAGAAAGTTTTCTAGTACATACTCTAGAACAATGGTTCTAGTTTCCATTTCCCTTCCTTGAATCAGAGAGCAAAGCAGACCTTACCTGCAAGTTATCATGCATACCCGTGTCAAAAGGGCAGATACAAGGCACTTGTCTATTTCATAAAACTTGAAACTTGGGCAGATAAGTGGCAGGCACTGATTTTAATAGCTACAAGACCCACAGATGTCTGGAGCAAGAGATTACAAGTGGAAATATATAATGGGCCCTTTAAGGTCTATAGAAGCTAAAGTGAGCTACTTGAGAAATTAGGACATTCAGAAGCAGCCATGTATATAAGAGAATTTAGAAAGCCACTTGCATGCCCAGAAACACCTATGAAAACCTTAAACTTTCACCTTAGGTTGATCCCTAGGCTCAGAGCAAACTTAGCTAAGTGTTGAAGGACTGCTCTAACTTAACGCCAATTTGCAAAGCCTAGGGGAGTTCATGGTATTCAAGAAAATCTTCATTAAAACATTAGCTAAACAGGGGCACCTGGGTGGCTCAGTTGGTTGAGCATCCAACTCTTGGTTTCAGCTCAGGTCATGATCTCATGGGTTGTGGGATCAAGCCTCACGTAGGGCTCCACAGTTAGTGGGGAGTCTGTTTGAAGATTCTATCCCTCTGCCTCTCCCTCTATTCTCTCCCTCTCTCTATCCTTCTCTCTCTAACATAAATAAATAATTCTTTTTAAAAAATTTAGCTAAACATGAGCTAAAGGAATAAAGGCTTCAGTGTGATCCACACAGCAAAAACAGTTTTTGCAAAAGTAGGGGAAAATTCTCAAAAAATGGAGTACTGCACTCTTCAACAATCAAAAAGTAAACGACAAACCCTGAGGAATGGGGAGAATCTGAATTCCAGTTACCATGTTATGGTAGTCAAACAAACAATTTTTGAGAAAACAATTACAGTGCATACAAAGAATCAGGGAAGCATGGCCCCTTCAAAGGAACAAAATAAACTGAGAGAAACTGTCCCTGAGGAAGCCTAGACATTGGACTTAGTAGACAAAAACTTTAAAATAACTATCTTAAATATTCCCAAAGAGCTAAAGGAAAGCATGGACAAAAAACTAAAGGAAATCAGGGAAATTATGGAAGAACAAATGAGAATCAGCAAAGAGAAATTATAAACAGAAATTCTAGAGCTGTAAAGTACTATAACTGAAATGAAAAATTCATTAGAAGATTCAACAGCAAATTTGAGCAGACAGAAGAAAGAATCCATGATATGGAAGGTAGGATAGTTGAAATTGTTGACAGAAAGAAAAAAAGAATGAAAAAAGTGAGTTTAGACTAATGGACTTGTGAGACACCATCAAATAAACAATCATACACAATATGGTAACCCCAGAAGAGAGAGAAAGAGGCAGAAAGATTATTTTAAGAAATAATGGTAAAATTTCCCCCAAATTTACTGAAAGATATGATTGTACAACAAGGTGAACAAACTCCAAGCTGGATAAACTCAAAGAAACTCACCCTGGGACATAGTATAATCAAACTATCAAAAGACACTGGGTGTTATACACAACTAATGAATCATTGAACACTACATCAAAAATTAATGGTGTATTATATGTTGGCTAATTGAACATAATAAAAAAAAAGAAAAATGTATTAATTCAAAAAATATACATATAAAGAATAGTTAATTTTAAAAATAAACTATATTAATGAAATTCAAAAGAAATCAAAAGACAAAGACAAAGAGAATCTTAAAGCAGCAAGAGAGAAACAATTGATTATTGTTTCATCCAATAGTCTCAGCCTATCAATGATGATGTTATCAGCTAGGGATGCCTGAGGCACTCACTTGGGCCTGTGCTGCTTGTGGTGACCCCCACAGACACTTCCCAACTGGAGCCAAAGTAGTTAGGCCAGCTCCTGTGGCTCTTGGTACGATTGTAAGCTGTACCTCAGAAACAACTGTCGGAGAAATTAAAAACATAAGTTTCATTACTGCAAATCCTGGAGAGTACGTGGCATGCCAGAGGGCCACATCACAAAGTCACAGGTAGAGAAAGAGAGGAGGGAGAAAGCGCAGACCTGGGGCTCTGCCTTTATTGGGGTGGCAGGTGGGATGCCTATGGTTTCTCAGGTTCACTCCTCTTGGTGAATTTAAAACATAAAAGCAGAATTAGGGCATGGGAAAAGAAAAGTGAGGACACTCAAGTGGTTACTTATCTAGGTTGTCCAGAGCTTTCTAAAAGGGGAACTTAATGGGTAGAGTCAGAAACTGTTACAAGAGACAAAGGATATTACCTTGTTGATTAAAGAATTAACTCATCAAAAAGGTATGACAATATATATGCACTGAACATCAGAACCCCAAAATTTATGAAACATAAATTGACACAACTGAAAGAAGAAATAAATAATTTGACAACAAAAGTTGGAGACTTCAATACTCATAATCAATGATAGAACAACCAGTCAAATGATTAATAAGGATAAAGATAATTTGAACAACCTACAAACTAATTAGACTTAACATATATACAGAACAAACCACCAAATAACAGTAGAGTACACATTTTTCTCAAGTGCATATGGATCATCTTCCAGGGTAGATTATATGTTAGAACACAAAACAAATCTTAATAAATTTTAAAAGACTAAAATTATAAAAATATGCCTTCTCATCACAAAACTAGAAAACAAAAAGAGAAAGAAAACTTAAAAATTCACCAATATATGGAAATTAAGCTACACACCCCCCTTTTTTTTCTAAATAAACAGAAGACAATAAACTTTTCAGTACATCAACAGCACCAAGATAAGCAAGAAAAGGACTCTACCAAGAGATTGACATTTACACTTTTTGGCAGAACTGAATTACAGAGCAAATTCACTGAAACAACAAAGAAAATCTGTCCTTGTGAAATGAAAATGGAAACACAACGGTCCAAATCCTGTGGGATGCAGCAAAAGTGGTCATAAGAGGGAAGTATATAGTAATGCAAGCCTACCTCAAGAAACAAGAAAAGTCTCAAATACATAACCTAACCTTACATCTAAAGAAGCTAGAAAAGATACAGCAAATAAAGCCTAAAGCCAGCAGAAGGAGGGAAATAATAAAGATGAGGCCAGAAAAAAATGATACACAAAGAAGCAAAAAAAAAAAAAAATGAGTAGAACCGATCAACAAAACTAAGAACTGGTACTTGGAAAGAATTAATAAAATCAATAACCCCCTAGCCAGACTTATCAAAAAGAATAGAAAAAGGACCCAAATAGATAAAACCACAAATGAAAGAGGAGAAATCACAGCCAACACCACAGAAATATAAAGAAATATAAGAGAATATTATGAAAAATTAAATGCCAACAAACTGGGAATCTGGAAGAAATGGACAAGTTCCTTGAAACATACAAAGTACCAAAACTGAAGCAGGGAAAAATAGAAAATTTGAACATACCCATAACAAGCAAAGAAATTGGATCAGTAGTCAAAAATCTCCCAGCCAGATGGCTTCACAGGGGAATGCTACCGGACATTTAAAGAGGAGTTAATACCTGTTCTCAAACTGTTCCAAAAATAGAAATGGAAGGGAAACTTCCAGACTCATTCTATGAAACCAGCATTACCTTGATTCCAAAACACAAGACCCCACTAAAAAGAATTACAGGCCAATATCCCTGATGAACATGGATGCAAAAAGTCCTCAATAAAATACTACCAAATCAAATCCAACAGTACTTTTTTATTTTTTATTTTTTTAATATTATGTTAGTCACCATACAGTACATTCCTAGTTTTTGATGTAAAGTTCCATGATTCGTTACTTGCGTATAACACCCAGTGCACCATGCAATACGTGCAATCCTTAATACCCATCACCAGCCTATCCAGCAAATGTTGAGAACTCGTTCTTTCTGATTGCTGAGTAATATTCCATTGTATATATGGACCACATCTTCTTAATCCAGTCATCTGTTGAAGGGCATCTCGGCTCCTTCCACAATTTAGCTATTGCGGACAATGCTCCTTTGAACTTTGGGATGCATATGGCCCTTCTCTTCACTACATCTGTATCTTTGGGGTAAATACCCAGTAGTTCAATTGTTGGATCATAGGGTAGCTCAATTTTTAACTTTTTAAGGGACCTCCACACTGTTTTCCAGAGTGGCGGTACCAACTTGCATTCCCACCAACAATGTAAGAGGGATCCCCTTTCTCCACATCCTCTCCAACAATTGTTGTTTCTTGCCTTGTCTATTTTTGCCATTCTAACTGGCGTAAGGTGGTATCTCAGTGTGGTTTTGATTTGAATTTCCCTGATGGCTAATGATTTTGAACATTTTTTCATGTGTCTGTTAGCCATTTGTATGTCTTCATTGGAAAAGTGTCTGTTCATATCTTCTGCCCATTTTTTGATTTGTTTATTTGTTTCTCGTGTATTGAGTTTGAGAAGTTCTTTGTAGATCTTGGATACCAGTCCTTTATCTGTAGTGTCATTTGCAAATATCTTCTCCCATTCCGTGGGCTGCCTCTTAGTTTTTTTGACTGTTTCCTTGGCTGTGCAGAAGCTTTTTATCTTGATGAAGTCCAACGAGTTCATTTTATCTTTTGTTTCTGTTGTCTTTGGAGATGTGTCATGAAAAAGGTTGCTTTGGCCGATGTCGTAGAGGTTGCTGCCTATGCTCTCCTCTAGGAATTAAATGGATTCCTGTCTCACATTGAGGTCTTTCATCCATTTGGAGTTTATCTTTGTGTATGGTGTGGGCGAGTGGTCAAGTTCCATTCTTTTGCATGTAGCTGTCCAATTTTCCCAGCACCATTTATTGAAGAGACTGTCTTTTTTTCCACTGGATTTTTTCCCTGTTTTGTCAAAGATTAGTTGCCCAAAGAGCTGAGGGTCCATTCCTGGGTTCTCTATTCTGTTCCATTGGTCTATGTGTCTGTTTTTGTGCCAGTACCATGCTGTCTTTGTGATCACCACTTTGTAGTACAGCTTGAAATCTGGCAACGTGATGCCCCAAGTTTTGTTTTTCCTTTCCAACAATTCTTTGGCAATTCGGGGCCTTTTCTGGTTCCACACAAATTTAAGGGCTGTTTGTTCCAGTTCTTTGAAAAATGTCATTGGTATTTTGATCGGGATGGCATTGAAAGTGTAGATTGCTCTGGGTAGCATGGACATTTTAATTATGTTAATTCTTCCAAAACAAGAGCATGGAATATTTTTCCATATTTTTGTGTCTTCTTCAATGTCTTTCAAGAGTGATTTGTAGTTTCTAGAATATAGATCCTTTACCTCTCTGGTTAAGTTAATTCTGAGATAACGTATGATTTTTGGTGCTGTTGTAAATGGGATGGATTCCCTAATTTCTCTGTCTTCAGTCTCATTGTTCGTGTATAGAAATGCAACTGATTTCTGAGCATTGATTTTGTATCCTGCCACATTACTGAATTGCTCTATAACTTCTAATAGTTGTGGGGTGGATTCTTTTGGGTTTTCCATATAGAGTATCATGTCATCTGTGAAGAGAGACAGTTTGACTTCTTTGCCAATTTGGATACCTTTTATCCTTTTTGTTGTCTGATTGCTGTTGCACGGACTTCTAGAATTATGTTGAATAATAATGGTGAGAGTGGGCATCCTTGTCGTGTTCCTGATCTTAAGGGAGAGGCTTCCAGCTTTTCCCCATTGAGAATGATATTTGCTGTAGGCTTTTCATAGATGGTTTTATGAAATTGAGGAATGTGCCCTCTATTCCTACACTCTGAAGGGTTTTAATCAGGAAAGGATGCTGTATTTTGTCAAATGCTTTTTCTGTATCTATTGAGAGGATCATATGGTTCTTGACTCTTTTCTTGTTTATATGATCTATCACACTGATAGATTTGCAAATGTTGAACCACCCTTGTATCCCAGGGATGAATCCCACTTGGTCATGATGGATAATCCTTTTAATGTACTGTTGGATCCTATTAGCTAGGATCTTGTTAAGAATTTTGGCGTCCATATTCATCAGGGATATCGGTCTGTAATACTCCTTTTCGATGGGGTCTTTGCCTGGTTTGGGGATCAAGGTAATACCGGCCTCATAGAATGAGTTTGGTAGTTTTCCCTCTGTTTCTATTTTTTGATAAAGCTTCAGGAGAATAGGTATTATTTCTTCTTTAAATGTTTGGTAGAATTCCCCGGGGAATCCATAAGGCCCTGGAGTCTTGTTTTTCGGGAGGTTTTTGATAAGTGCTTCAATGTCTTCATAATTAATCGGTCTATTTAAAAAATCAATTTCTTCCTGTTTCAGTCTTGGTAGTTTATAGGTTTCCAGGAAGGCATCCATTTCTTTCAGGTTGTTTAATTTATTGGCATAAAGCTGTTGATACAAGTCTCTAATCCTTCCTATTTCATTGGTGTTGGTTGTGACTTCTCCCTTTTCATTCATAATTTTATTAATTTGGGTCCTTTCTCTATTCTTTTGAATAAGTTTTGCCAGTGGCTTATCAATCTTATTTATTCTTTCAAAGAACCAGCTTCTAGTTCTGTTGATCTGCTCTAATGTGCATCTGGTATCTAATTCATTGATTTCTGCTCTAATCTTGATCAACTGCTTTCTCGTGTGTGGATTAGGCCTATTCTTCTGTTCCTGTTCCAGCTTCTTGAGGTGAGAATATAAAAACTGCATTTTAGATTTTTCTATTCTTTGGAGTGAGGCTTAGATGGCTGTGTATTTTCCCCTTAGGACTGCCTTTGCAGTGTCCCATAGGTTTTGGACCATTGTGTTTTCATTCCCGTTGGTCTCCATAAATTGTTTAAATGGATTTTTGATTTCCTGGTTTATCGAATCATTCTTGAGCAGGATGGTTCTTTGTCTCCAAGTGTTTGAGTTTCTTCCAAATTTTTCCTTGTGATTGAGTTCCAATTTCAAAGAATTGTGGTCTGAGAATATGCAGGGCATAATTTCAATCTTTTGGTATGGGTTGAGACCTGTTTTGTGACCCAGCATATGGTCTATTCTGGAGAACGTTCCATGTGCATTCGAATAGAATGAGTATTCTTTTGTTCTGCATGTAGTGTTCTATATATATATATCAATGAGGTCCATCTGGTCTAGTATGGCATTCAAAGCTCTTGTTTCTTTGTTGATTTTCTGCTTAGGTGATCTGTCTATTGCTGAGTGGAGTGTTGAGGTCCCCTACTATTAATGTATTATTATCTATAGGTCTCTTTATTCTGGTTAAGAGTTGGCTTGTGTATGTTGCTGCTCCCCTGTTGGGGGCATAGATATTTATAATTGTCATATCCACTTGTTGAATACTTCCTTTAAGAATAATATAGTGTCCTTCTGTATCTCTAACTACTGTCTTTAGTTTCAAATCCAATCTGTCTGATATGAGAATTGCTACCCCAGCTTTCTTTGAGGTCCATTTGCGTGAAAGATGGTACTTCATCCCTTTACTGTCAGTCTGAATGTATCTTTGGGTTCAGAATGAGTCTCTTGTAGACAGCAAATGATGGGTGATGTCTTTTTATCCAACCTGCCACCCTGTGGCATTTATGGGAGCATTTATACCATTCACATTGAGACTGATTATTGAGAAATATGATTTTAATGATGTCATGTTGCCAGTAAAGTCTTTGTTTCTATAGATTGCAAATTTCTGTTCTGTATCACTCTTGGGGCCTTTTTACTTTTATAGAACCCCCCTTAATATCTCCTGTAGGGCTGGTTTTGTGGTTATGAAATTGGTCAGTGACTGGCGATTCTGGATGGTCCTTATCTCTCCATCAATTCTGAATGACAGCCTTGCTGGATAAAAGAGCCTTGGCTGCATGTTTTTCTCTGAAAGAGCTTTAAAAATGCCCCCCCCCAACCCTTTCTCTCATTCCAGGTCTGTGTAGACAGGTCTGACGTAATTCTGATATGTTTGCCTTTGTACATGAGAAATTTCTTTGCCCTGGCCGCTTTCAATACTGTATCCTTGGATCTAATATTTGCAAATTGCACTATGATGTGACGTGGCGTACATTTGTCTTGGTTGACCTTGGGAGGAGTCCTCTCTGCCCTTTGGACACGAATGCTTGTTTCGTTTGCTAGATTGGGGAAGTTTTCAGCTACAATTTGTTCAAATATCTCTTCTAAACCTCTCTGTTTCTCCACCCCCTCGGGGATGCCAATGATTCTGACATTGGAACGTTTCATTGAGTCAGTAATTTCCCATAACCTACATTCTCGAGATTGGATTTTTTTGAGCCAAGTTTCTGTTTTAGCTTTCTCTTCTACCATCCCATCCTCCAATTCATTGATTCGTCTTCTGCCTCATTTACCCTGGTCGTCAGAGAATCTAGTTTTGACTGCATTTGATTCATAGCATTTTTAATTTCTGCCAGATTCCTTCTCATTTCCACCCTTAGAGATTCTATGTTCTCATTAATATTTTTGTTAATATTTTTTTCACGTTTACACATCATCTTGACCATTGTTTCTCTGAACTCCATTTCTGATCATTTGGTTATATCCATATCCATCAGTTCTGTGACAGAAGCCACAGACTCATTATCTTTTCTTTGCTGGGGGGGGGTCTTCTCCTTCTTGTCATTCTGATGAGGAGAGGTTGCAGGGTTGTCCAGAGCCCAAATTATTGACCAGGACCCAGGCAGTGCGCCCTTGTTTTATAGAGATCTTAGGGATGTGGGCTTCTTGATTTTTCAGCCTGCCTTCTGGGGGAGGGGCCTGCCGCGCTGATACTCAGGCAACCCTGTTTGGGTAGAGTCTCCGTGTCTCCTGCGAGGGGGGATGGGGATTGGCACGATGTGAGCTCGTATTTTCGGGCGTTTGTTCTCTGGCAGCTTTCCCTGGTGGTTTTCTGTGCCTCTTCTGAGAGTCAGAGCAGCAGTGGCCATATTCTAGCCTCTGTCTCAGAACAGAGAGATCGCAGTCCACTCTCCACTGAGCTTTTCTGACCTCTTTAACTCTTTTTCTGTTTGTGCTGCTAAAAACCCCACAGCCGGCATCCCAGCCCTCACTTCCAGGGCCAGCAGGTCTCTGTCCTTTGTGTTTCTAACACCGCCAGCCACCAGTCACCCCCACGCATGCTCCTGAGCTCCCTGTTTCAGTGAGGTTCACGTGCACTCCGGAGAGCAGGTTTTCAGTCTGGTTGCACGTGCACTCCTGAGCTCCCAGTCTCAGTCCAGTTCCAGTGAGTGCTCTGGAGCTCTGGTTTTCAGTTTGGACATGCACGTATTCCCAGACTCACAGTCTCAGTCTGTTCTCTCAGGGGTGCCGGTCCGCAAGTCAGCCCGCTCCCCAGTGCAGGTGGCTACCACTTCCCGGCGCCCAAGCGCAGAGGCTCCCTCCCTGTTCCATTTCTCTTCAGATATCTGTGCGTGGATTCACGGCTCCCCACTTTGTACCTCAATACTCAGTGCTGGAGATGTTCATTTGTAGAGATCCAGGTGTATCTTCCTGCATCTCAGGCTGATTCCGTGGGTGTTCAGGATGGTCTGGTACCTATCTAGCTCAGCTGAGGGGACCAGCTGAAAAAGGGGACCCCTACTCCTCCGCCATCTTAACTCTGCCTCTCCCAACAGTACTTTAAAAGAACTGTTCCCCTTGATCAAGGGGGATTTATTTCTGGGCTACAGGGCTGGTTTAATATTCACAAATAAATCAACGTGATACAACACATCAATAAAAGAAAGGATAAGAGCCATATAATCCTCTCCATAGATGTATATAAAGCATTTGACAAAATATGGCATCCTTTCCTGACAAAAACCCTCAACAAAGTAAGAATAGATGGAACATATCTGAACACCATAAAGGCCATATATGGAAGAACCACAGTTAATATCATCCTCAATGGGGAAATCATGAGAGCTTTTGCTCTAAGGTCAGAAACAAGACAGGGCTGCCCATTCTAACCTTTGTTATAGTACTAGAAGTCTTAGCCTCTGTAATCAGACAACAAAAAGAAATAAAATGCATCCAAATTGGCAAGGAAAACTTTCACTATTTGCAGATGACATGATACTCTATGTAGAAAACCTGAAGGATTCCACCAAAATATTTGCTAGAACTTATACAGGAATTCAGCAAAGTCATAGGATATAAAACCCATGTACAGAAATCTGTTGCATTTATAATGCAACAATAATGAAGTGGCAGAAAAAGAAATCAAGGAATTGATACCATTTATAATTCCACCAAAAACAATAAGATACCTAGGAATAAATCTAACTAAAGAAGTAAAAGATCTGTACTCTGAAAAGTATAGAATACTTACAAAAGAAATTGAAGAGGACAAAAAGAAGTGGAAAAGCTTCTGTTTTTACGGGTTGGAAGAACAAACATTGTTAAAATGTCTACACTACCCAAAGCAATCTACACATTTAATGCCATTCCTATCCCACCAGCATTTTTCATAAAGCTAGAAAAAACAATTCTAAAATTTGTAGGGAACCACAAAAGACCCTGAATAGCCAAAGCGATCTTGAAAAAGAAAAGCAAAGCTTGAGGCATCATGATTTCAGACTTCAAGCTATATTGCAAAGCTGTAGTCATCAAGAGAGTATGCTACTGGCACAGACACAAAGATCATTGGAACAGAACAGAGAACCCAGAATTGGAACCACAACTGTATGGTCAACTAATCTTTAAGAAAGCAGGAAAGAATATCCAGTGGGGGAAGAAAAAGCAGTCTCTTCAACAAATGGTGTTGGGAAAACTGGACAGCCACATGCAGAAGAATGAAACTGGACTATTTCCTTACAACATACACAAAAGTAAATTCAAAATCAGGATGCCTGGGTGGCTCAGTGAGTTAATTGTCTGCCTTCAACTCAGGTCATTCTCTCAGGGTCCTGGTCTTGAGCCCATGTCAGGCTCCCTGCTCAGTGGGGAGTCTGCTTCTCCCTCTCCCTCTGTCCCTCCCCCTGCTCTCTCTCGCTCTCTCTCTCTCCCTCTCTCTCAAATAAACAAATAAAATCTAAATAAAATAAAATAAAATAAAATAAAATAAAATAAAATAAAATACAAATGGATGAAAGACTGAAATGTGAGACAGGAAACCATCAAAATCCTAGAGGAGAACACAAGCAGTGACTTCTCTGACCTCCACCACCCAAACTTTTTAGTAAACACATCACCAGAGGCAATGGAAACAAAAGAAAAACGAACTATTGGGACTTCATCAAGATAAAAACCTTCTGCACAGTGAAGAAAACAATCAACAAAACTAAAAGGCAACCTATTGAATGGAAGAAGATATTTGTAAATGGCAGATCTGATAAAGGATCAGTATCCAAAATCTATAAAGAACTTATCAAACTCAACACCCATAAAACTAATTTTCCAGTTAAGAAATGGGCTTGAATAGACAGTTTTCCAAGGAAGACATCTAACTGGCTAACAGATACATGAAATAGATGCTCAACATTCCTCAGGATCAGAAAAATACAAATCAAAAGTATAATGAGATACCACCTCACACCTGTCAGAATGGCTAAATCAAGCACACAAGAAACAACGCGTGTCGGTGAACATGCAGAGAAAGGGCAACACTCTTACACTATTGGTGGAAATGCAAACTAGTGCAGCCACTCTGGAAAACAGTATGAAGTTTCTACAAAAAGTTAAAAATAGAACTACCCTGTGACCCAGCAATTGTACTACTAGGTGTTTGCCCAAACAATACAAAAATATGGATTCAAGGGGAAGCACGTACCTGATGTTTATAGCAGCATTATCAACTATAGCCAAAGTACAGAAAGAACCCAGATGGCCATCAATAGATGTGGTATAAATATACAATGGATATTACTTAGCCATCAAAAAGAACAGAAATCTTGCTATTTGCAATAACATGGGTGGAGGTAGAGTGTAGTATGCTAAACAAAATAAGCCAATCAGAGAAAGACAAATACCATATGATTTCACTCATGGAATTTATGAAACAAAAAAGATGAACATATGGGAAAGGGGAAGAGAGAGAGAGAGAGAGAGAAACCATACGAGACTCTGAATGATAGAGAACAAACTGAGGGTTGATGGAGGGAGGTGGGCAGGGGGATGGGCTATATGGGTGATGGGTATTAAAGAGGGCACTTTTTATGATGAGCACTGGGTGTTATATGTAAGTGATGAATCACTAAATTTTACTCCTGAAACAAATGTTACACCATATGTTAACTAACTAGAATTCAAATAAAAAATTAAAAAGAAAAATAAATAAATAAAAATAAAAATCTTCTGCACAGCAAAGGAAACAACCAACAAAACTAAAAGACAGCTTATGGAATGGGAGAAGATATTTGCAAATGACATATCCAAAAAAGGTTAGCATCCAAACTACATAAAGAACTTATACAGTTCTTACACCCAAAAAGCAAATAATTCAGTTAAAAAATGGACAGAAGACATGAACAGACATTTCTCCTAAGAAGATGTACAGATGGCCAACACACATGTGAAAAGATACTCAACATCACTCATCATCAGAGAAATAAAAATCAAAACTACAATGAGATATCACATACCTGTCAGAATGGCTAATATCAAAACCACAAGAGACAACAGGTGTTGGCAAGGATGTGGAGAAAAAAGAACCCTCTTGCACTGTTGGTGGGAATGCAAATTAATGCAGTCACTCTGGAAAACAGTTTGGAGATTCCTCAAAAAGTTAAAAATAGAACTACCCTATGATCCAGCAATTGCACTACTAAGTATTTACCCAAAGAATTACAAAAATACTAATTCACAGGGATACATGCATCCCCATGTTTTGAACAGCAAAATCTACAATAGCCAAGCTATGGAGACAGCCCAAATGTCCATCAACTAATGAATGGATAAAGAGGCTGTAATATATATAATGTATATATAATGCAATACACACACACACACACAATGGATTATTTCTCAACCATAAAAAGAATGAAATCTTGCCATTTGCAATGACATGAATGTAGCTAGACAGCATTATGCTAAATGAAATACGTCAGTCAGAGAAAGACAAATACCATGATTTCACTCATAGGTGGAACTTAAGAAACAAAACAAATAATCAATCCCTGTACCCATGGATGAACAATTACTCCAAACTTTGCTGTGAAAGAGAGGAGAAGGCAAGGGAATCAACCTTCAGAGACAAAGGCCCTTTGCTCTTCTTTGCTCCTACTTTTATTGGTCCTTCAGGATAATCACAAATCCTTATCACTGTTTCTCAAGCACGTGCTGTGCGACAAGGGGTCTTACTGAAACTAAGAGGATCTGTTTACAGGAAAGATACGATATACTAATCTATGAGTTCTGCTAAACATAGCCTGAGGGACAATGCATACCTCTCTTAGATAAAAGTTTCGGGTAGACAACTGCCCACAGCATTCCAATGGCAGAGTGGTCACGCAGACCTTGGCATTCCAAAGGCCTACACCTTTCCCTGAAACCTTCCCTCGCCCTCAGCAGTCTCTGTGTTACATTTTAACGAACAAGGTATTATGGCTGATTCCATGCTCTAGGCTAACCCCAACACCTTGGAAGATTACATTTGTATCTTTGGGGTAAATACCTAGTAGTGCAGTTGCTGGGTCATAGAATAGCTCTATTTTTAACTTCTTGAGGAATCTCCATACTGTTTTCCAGAGTGGCTGTACCAGCTTGCATTCTCACCAATAGTGAAAGAACCATCCCCTTTCTCTGCATCCTTGCCACCATTTGTTGTTTCCTGTCTTATTAATTTTAGTCATTCTGACTAGTGTGAGGTGGTATCTAATTGTGGTTTTGATTTGTAGTTCCCTAATTTCAAGTGATGTGGAGCGTTTTTCATGTGTCTGTTGGCCTTTGTATGTCTCCTTTGGAGAAATTTCTGTTCGTGTCTTCTGCCCATTTCTTGAATGGATTATTTGGTTTTTGGGTGTGGAGTCTGAAAAGCTCATTATAGTTCTTGGATACTAGCCCTTTATCTGATAAGACATTTGTACCTTCTCCCTTTCTATAGGTTGTCTTTTACGTTTATCTGCTGTTTTCGTTGCTGTGCAAAAGCTTTTTATCTTGATGAAACCCCAATAGTTCATTTTTGCTTTGTTTTCCTTACTTTTGGAGATGTGTCTAGCAAGAAGTTGCTGAGGCCAAGGTCGAAGAGGTTGCCACCTGTGTTTTTCTCTAGGATTTTGATGGATTCCTGTCTCACGCTTAGGTCTTTCATCCATTTTGAGTTTATCTTGTGTATGGTGTAAGAGAATGGTCCAGTTTCATTTTTCTGCATGTGGCTGTCCAATTTTCCCAACACCATTTGTTGAAGAGACTATCTTTTTTCTATTGCCTATTCTTTCCTGCTTTGTTGAAGATTAATTGACCATAGAGTTGAGGGTCCATTTCTGGGGTCTCTCTTCTGTTTCACTGATCTATGTGTCAATACCATGCTGTCTTGATGATCACAGCTTTGTAATATAGCTTGAAGTCAGGTATTGTGATGCCCCAGCTTTGGTTTTCTTTTTCAACAATCTCCTGGTGATTTGGGATATTTTCTGGTTCCATACAAATTTTAGGATTGTTTGTTCCAGCTCTGTGATAAATGTCAATGGTATTTTAATAGGGATTGCATTGAATATGTAGATTGCTCTGGGCAGCATAGACGTTTTCACAGTGTTTATTGTTCCAGTCCATGAGCATGGAATGTTTTTCCACCTCTTTGTGTCTTCCTCAATTTCTTTCATAAGTGTTCTGTAGTTTCTATAGTACAGGTCCTTTATCTCTTTGGTTAGGTTTATTCCTAGGTACCTTAGGGGTTTTGGTGCAATTGTAAATGGCATCGATTCCTTAATTTCTCTTTCTTCAGTCACATTGTTAGTGTATAGAAATGCAACAGATTTCTGTGTGTTAATTTTCTTTTTTTTTTAAAGATTTTATTTATTTATTCGACAGAGAGAGACAGCCAGCGAGAGAGGGAACACAAGCAGGGGGAGTGGGAGAGGAAGAAGCAGGCTCATAGCAGAAGAGCCTGATGTGGGACTCGATCCCGTAACGCCAGGATCACGCCCTGAGCCGAAGGCAGACGCTTAACCGCTGTGCCACCCAGGCACCCCACTGTGTGTTAATTTTCTATCTTGCCACATTGCTCAATTGCTGTATGAGTTCTAGTAATTTTGGGGTGCAGTCTTTTGGGTTTTCCATGTAAAGTATCATGTCACCTGTGAAGAGAGAGAGTTTGACTTCTTTGCCAATTTGAATGCCTTTTATTTATTTTGGTTGTCTGATTACTGTTGCTAGGACTTCTAGTACTATGTTGAACAATAGTAGTGAGGGTGGGCATCCCTGTCATGTTCCTGACCTTAAGGGAAAAGCTCTCAGTTTTTCTCCGTTGAGAATGATATTCACTGTGGGCTTTTCATAGATGGTTTTTATGATATTGAGGTATGTTCCCTCTATCCTTATACTTTGCAGAGTTTTAATCAAGAAAGGATGCTGCATTTTGTCAAATGCTTTTTCTGCATCAATTGAGAGGACCATATGGTTCTTGTCTCTTCTTATATTAATGTGCTCTGTCATGTTGATTGATTTGCAAACGTTGAACCACCCTTGCATTCCAGGAATAAATCCCACCTGGTCATGGTGAATAATCCTTTTAATGTACTGTTGGATAGTATTGGCTAGGATCTTGGTGAGTATTTTGGCATCCATATTCATCAGGGTTATTGGTCTGTAATTCTCCTTTTTGATGGGGTCTCTGTCTGGTTTTGGGATCAGGATAATGCTGGCCTCATAGAATGAGTTTGGAAGTTTTCCTTCCATTTATATTTTTCAAAACAGTTTCAGTAGAATAGGTATGATTTATTCTTTAAATGTTTGGTAGAATTCCCCTGGGAAGCTATCAAGGCCCTGGATTCTTGTTTTTGTTGGGAGGTTTTTGATTACTGCTTCAATTTCCTTCCTGATTATTCATTTGTTCAGATTTTCTACCTTTTCCTGTTTCAGTCTTGGTAGTTTCTAAGTTTTCAGGAATGCATCCATTTCTTCTAGATTGCTTAATTTGTTGGCATATGGTTGCTCACAATATGTGCTTCAAATTCACTGTATTTCTTTAGTGTTGATCGTGAGCTCTCCTCTTTCATTCATGATTTTATTAATTTTGGTCCTTTCTCTTTTCTTTTGGATAAGTCTGCCCAGAGGTTTATCAATCTTATTAATTCTTTCAAAGAAACAGCTTCTAGTTTCATTGATCTGTTCTACCATTTTTCTGGTTTCTATCTCATTGATTTCTGCTCTAATCTTTATTATTTCTCTTCTCCTGCTTGGTTTAGACCTTATTGCTGTTCTTTCTCCAGGTCCTTTAGGTATAAGGTTAGCTTGTGTATTTGGGAATTTTCTAATTTTTTGAAAGAGGCTTGGATGGCTATGCACTTCCCTCTTTTCAGTATCCCATATGTTTTGAACCAATGTGTTTTCACTTTCATTGGTTCATGAATCATTTAAGTTCTTCTTTAATTTCCTGGTTGCCCCATTCATTCTTTGGCAGGATGCTCTTTAACCTCCAAGTGTTTGCATTCCTTCCAAATTTCTTCTTGTGATTGAGTTACAGTTTCAAAGCTTTGTGGTCTGAAAATATGCAGGCAATAATCTCAATCCTTTGGTATCAGTTGAGACCTGATTTGTGACCCAATGTGATCTATTCTCAAGAAAGTTTCATGTGCACTTGAGAAGAATGGATATTCTGTTGTTTTAGGATAGAATATTATGTATATATCTACAAAGTCCATCTGGTCCAATGTGTCATTCAAAGCTCTTGTTTCTTTGTTGATCTTCTGCTTAAATGATCTGGCCATTGGTGTGAGTGGAGTGTTGAAGTCTCCTACCATTAGTGTATTATTAACAATATATTTCTTTATTTTGGTTATTGGCTGGTTTATATAATCAGCTGCCCCCACATTGGGGGCATAGGTATTTACAATTTTTAGATCTTCTTGTTGGGTAGACTGTTTAAGTATGATATAATGTTCCTCTACATCTCTTACTACAGTCTTTGCTTTAAAATCAAATTTGTCTGATATGAGGATTGCTACCCCAGCTTTTCTTGAGATACAGTAGTATGGTAAATGGTTCTCCATCACCTCACTTTCAATCTGGAGTTGTCTTTAGGTTCAAAATGAGTCTCTTGGGTCGCCTGGGTGGCTCAGTCGTTAAGCATCTGCCTTCAGCTCAGGGCATGATCCTGGCGTTCTGGGATCGAGCCCCGCATCAGGCTCCTCCACTGGGAGCCTACTTCTTCCTCTCCCACTCCCCCTGCTTGTGTTCCCTCTCTCACTGGCTGTCTCTCTCTCCATCAAATAAATAAATAAAATCTTAAAACAAACAAACAAACAAAAAATGAGTCTCTTGTACACAGCATATGGATGGGTCCTGTTTTTTTTATCCAATCTGATACCCTGTGTCTTTTGACTGTAGCATTTGGCCCATTTACATTCAGAGTAACTATTGAATGATATGAATTTATTGCCATTGTATTGCCTGTACAGTCCCTGTTTCTGTAGATTGTCTCTGTGTCTTTCTGGTCTGTTACTTTGGGGCTCTCTTTTTGCTTGCAGTATCCCCCTTAATATGTGTTGCAGGGCTGGTTTTGTGATCACAAATTCTTTTAGTTTCTGTTTGTCCTGGAAGCTCTTTATCTTTCCTTCTATTCTGAATGACAGCCCTGCTGGATGAAATATTCTTAGCTGCATTCATTTCTCATTTAGAACCCTGAATATATCATGTCAGCCCTTCTGGCCTGCCAGGTCTGTGGATAGGTCAGCTGCCACCCTAATGTTCCTACTCTTGTAGGTTAAGGACCTCTTATGTCAAGCTGCTTTCAGGATTTTCTCTTTATCTCTGAAATTTGCAAGTCTCACTATTATATGCCAGGTGTTGATATATTTTTGAGGGGGGTTCTCTGTGCCTCCTGAAGTTGAATGCCTGTTTCCTTCCCCAGATTAGAGAACTTCTCAGCTATGATTTGTGTAAATATACCTTCTGTCCCTCCCTCTTTCTTCTTCCTCTGGGACCCCAGTTATTCTAACATTGTTTTGCTTTCTGGTGTTACTGATTTCTCAAAGCCTCCCATCATGGTCAATTAGTTGTTTTTTTTCTCTTTTCCTCAGCTTCCTTCCTTTCCATCAACTTGTCTTCTGTGTCACTTACATTCTCTTCTGCCTCATTTACCCTAGCTCTTAGAGCATCCGATTTAGACTACATCTCAGAGCATTTTTAATTTTGGCCTGATTAGATTTCATTTCTGCACTAAAGCATTCTCTAGTTTCTTTTATGCTTTTTTCAAGCCCAGCTAGTATCTTTATAATCATTATTCTGAATTCTAGGTCTGACATTTTACTTATATGCATATCAATTAAATCTATGGCAGAAAGTATTACCTATGGTTCTGTTGTGAATTTCTCCTTCTAGTAATTTTGTCCAGAGAAGAATAGATGAATAAGAGAACAAAATCAAAAATATCAACCATGACTCCAGTGAAATACACACTAGAATAATCTGAAGAGATCAGAAACCAAAAAAGAAAAGGAAAAATAGGCAGGGGGAGAGAATATAATCTTGCAGGTGAACAAAACAGGGTGATCAACTTGGTTCTGAGTATACTTTGGTCTGTTTGTTAGAAGGCACTAAATCCCAAAATTGTAAAGAAAGAACTTATAGATATACAAAAACTAAATTTGAATACAGTGAAAGGAAGCCAAAAATGAAGAATATATCTATAAAATATAAATGTAAAAATGAAAATTAAAAAAAGACCTTAAAAAAGGAGTTGATAAAATAAGAAACTAGTTGAAAAGGAAGAAAAAAAAGAAAAAAATTTTAAACTGAAAGAGTAAAGAATCATGAGAAAAAACCTTGATCGAATTCTGTATACTATTTTCCCCTAGTGCAGGAGTTCTTCAGTTCTGTGTGATCCATAAATTTGGTAGTAGCCTGATATTCCTGCTGGTTTTCTGGGGGAAGGGCTTGTTGCACTGATTCTCAGGTGTCTTTGCCCAGGTGGAGTTGCACCACTCCTTGCCAGGGGGGCAGGCTCAGTGTAAACTTCTTGGGGTTTCTCTATGTGGCTCTTGTTCCCTGTTTTCTGTGCCCTTTACACAAAGTGGTCGCTTTTCTATTTGTAGAATTGCAGCAATCCTTTTCTTAGGTCTAGGATTGAATTCGTAGGTATTCAGGCTGACTTGATAGATATCTTGCTGAATTCAAGAGACCAGGTGAAATGAGGGTCTCCTACTCTTCTCTCATCTTCCCTTCTCTCCTCCTTTTCATTCTTCTAATTTCAACCTATTTGTCTTTGAATCTAAGGTGTGTCCTCTGTAGATTGTTATATTTGGATCTTGCTTTATTATATATTTTGCCATTCTCTACTTTCTAATTGGGTTTTCTGGACCATACATAATTAGTGCAATTATTAACAGGCTCAGAGTTACAGTTGCCATTTTGCTATTTGTTTTCTATGTCTTTAGCCAACTTTGTTCCTCTGCTCTTCCTTTACTAACTTCTTTTGTGTTAAATAAATATTTTAGCATATCATTTTAATTCCTCTTTTGATTATTTTTTACTATATTTGTAAACTATTTTCCTGGTGTCTGCTCTAGGAATTCCAATATGCATCTTAACTCATCACAGTTATTTCAAATTAATGTTAACTTGATTCCCATGAAATATAAAATGCTTTCTCTAACATAACTCCTTTCTTTTCCCCTCTTGGGCTATTATTTTCATATATATTATATCTATATCTTACAAAACCAACATTACAGTGTTATAATTATTTCTTTACACAAAGTTATATTTGCTAAAGAATTTAACAGAAGAAACATGAAAATATATTTAGATTCTTTTATTTTTAACATGGATATCCATTACACTCTACAGTTCTCCCAATTAATTTGAGCTACTATCTGGTGTCATTCCCTTCGAGATTTCAAAGAATTTTTAGTATTTGTGATAAATCAGTTCTGATATCAAGAAGTCCTCTCAATCTTTTTAAATTTTGGAATGTCATTATTTTACCTTTATAACTGGTAGATAGTTTCACTGGTTAAAAAATTCTTCATTAGCAGTTTTTTCTTTCAGTATTTTGAATATATCATTCCACTGCCTTCTAGGGTCTGTTTTCTCTGATGGGAAGTTAGACATTATTTATGTTCTCTTATACATATTAAATTGTTTTTCTCAGGGAGCCTGGGTCACTCAGTCAGTTAAGGTCTGCCTTCAGCTCAGGTCATGATTTCAGGGTCCTGGGATTGAGCCCTGTGTCTGGCTCCCCACTCAGTGGGGATCATGTTTCTCCCTCTCCCTTTGCCCCTCCCCCTGCTCATGCTCTCTCTCTTTCTCTCTCAAATAAATAAATGAAATCTTTTTTAAAAATTGGTTTTCTCTTGCTTCTTTTAAGATTTTCTCTTTGCGTGGTTTTTAACACTTTGACTATAATGTGTCTAGGTATAAATCTCTTTGAATTTATCCTACTTATGGTTCATTAAGCTTCTTGAATGTGTAAATTAATATTTTTAACAAATTTGGGGAGTTTGGGGTCACTATTTCTTCAAAAAATTATGATAACAATTGGACTCACAATTTGAGGAAGTATATTAGATGAAATGTGAGACATTTATTGGGAAGTCTAGGAGCCAGAAAATTGGAATGAGTACATGTGCTTGGATTCAGATATAGCCTGAATCTTTGGGTACATTGAGTACCCCTTGATCTCATAAACAGTTGTTTCTCCCTGTATGTCTCTGTTTCTGCATTGCTAGAATTCAATTTTAAGATGAATTTCTAAATAATTACCCCGAATTTTAAAAAAGCCACCACAGAAGAGTATCACTATGTGATTCCTTTTGCATGAAACTCTAGAGAAGACAAAACAAATCTACAGTTACAGAAATCAAGAGGGAGAGTTCCCAGATGGAGGGTCTGAACAGTTTAAAAAGTGATCTAATATATTTGGGCTCTTGATAGATGGAATTTATGTCAAGTACTCATTCAGAAAAGGTTTGAATATAAGAATACCTTCAAGAGAGACAGTATGGTCCTAAATCTTTTATAAAATTATCACCACCCATGTGAGGATGGATATCAGGTAAGTACACCTCTCCCCCAATCCTTGCTAGATGGACTTTGAGCGAGGTCAAGATCAAGGTGAAGAAATTATATTCCTTCACTTAGGTGGATTTACCAAGCATCCAAGAAGCCCAAAATTATCATCAGAGAAGAGGGATATGGTCAAACATCTACTAGCCATTGGTCAGAATAGCTATTCTCTATTCTGTGCACTTTGCCTTTGGTGTACAACTAGGCATTACAAGTATATTAGGCCTTTGAGCTTTACAAGGCAGTTCAGGTTTCATTGTACTTGGCACACTCTCCACAACTGTAAAACATTTAAAAACCACTGCTTGTGAGGAGCTGAGAAAAAGAAGTGATGGTTAACTTACTTCTGACAGCGGCTGTACTCTATTTCTCTCTAAATCCTAAGGGATGATCCTAATAAAATGTATCCCTCAAAAAGAACGCACACTGTCCTCAGGCTTTCCCTGTACAGCTTCCTCTGCTGACTCTGGGCCCATATGGGAATCAAAAACCAGCTACACTCAGAAGAGAAATTGCAAGAGCTAATCCAGAAATTAAAACACACAGACAGACAGACAGACAGACAAACACACACACACAGAACTCAAGATCTTGGTCAATAGTACAAGCAAACACTGGATAGCATATATGAGGGTAGATCCTTAGGATATTAAGCCAAGAAGGATGAATTATGTTTGGACAAGGCCAAATTTATCAATACAAGTATATTCACTGTGGGCTCAGGAGCAGCTCATGGTGCATTTCACACCAATGAAATATGTATAGACAGAACTCATTGTACTGTGTTGCACTTAATTTTATTTTGGTTTGCAGATATTGTGTTGTGTTTTTTCTTTTTTTTCCCCACAAATTGAATGTTTTAATTTATCATAAATCAGTTTACAAATTGAAGGCTTCAAATTGTAAAAAGTGCAATATCTGCAAAGCGCAATCAAGCAAGCCTATTAACACCATTTTTCCAGCATCACCTGCTCACTTCATGTTTCTGGGTCACATTTTGGTAATTCTCACGACATTTCAAACTTGATTATTATATTTGTTATGATGATCTGTGATCAGTGATTATGAGTTGCTGAAAGCTCAGAGGACAAATCTTTTATCAATAAAGTATTTTTAATTAAGATATGTACATTATTTTTAAGACATGATGCTATTGCACACTTGATAAACAACAATATAGTATAAGCATAACATAACTATTACATGCATTGGGAAACCAAAAAATTTTGTTTGATTCACTTCATTGCGATAGTCACTTTATTGTGGTCGTCTGAAACCCAACCCACTATATATCTGAGATATGTTTGTGTTTCTTTAATGGGATCTTGACAAATACTTTTTTAAGACTCTCAGTCATTTTCACGTCAGTCATCTTTTTTAGTGACCTAAAGGGATCTGCCGTGGTGGCTCTTTTATAGTGAAGTCCATCGAGATGAAGTAGGTGGACACCCTCTTACAATATTTCTGAAGATACATATCTATATATGAAATTCTGGATCTCATGGGCAGAAAATTAACCCAAGTCATTGTAACAGGGCTTCAGATCCTCTTTCCAGTCCTTGATATATCCTACTTTAAAGACAGGAGGCTTTGACTGAAGGGCAGACTGAGTCTCTTTGGCAAAATTCCTCACAACTTAGTCAAAAGTATATACAATTAATCATTCCCCAGAAGTCCCCAAGGAAGCCAGTCTAATCTCCTTCAACTTGAGTCTACAGCGTATAGTGTCATCATGGGACGTTATGGCTGCTGCAATTGCAGTCTCACTTAGGGCTGGTTCTGAAATGTGTGGAAAAGAAATCTTCCCGGTGGGCAGAGTTTTGAGGAGCTATATTTAGATGCTCACTTTGTGAAAAAGAGACATATCTTGAGTTTTATATTGACTCATGTCTAATAGCTCAAGGAGTTGTTGAGTAGTAAGGGGCTAGACAAGAATAAGACTGGAAATTCGATGACAAAAAGGTCTGGAGGAGATATATGTGGATGGAATTCTAAGAATAAGTATTGAATGAGGTTTATAAATTCTTAATTGAGGATAGGACATTAGAGGGGAGAGTACAAGTGAGGTTTGGGTATTTATTCCTTTGGGTCTTTGTGCTGAGCCATGTAATTAATGGCCATTATGATGTTTTTCTTCCTAAGGCCACTGCTCTCATAAGGGTAGCCTTTTCTGCCAGGTTCTGGTGACATTACCTATATTCACTATGAGCCTGGTGATGATAATGCCTCCTTAATCGTCACTAGTTGCAGGATGATTTACCAACCTTTCCCATGTTTTTAGAGCCCAGTTTATTAGACTCTCCTCAAGGTCCTATTGTTTCTTGACAATTGACACCTGTTTCTTGAGGGGACCCTAATAGGTCACCAAAACAACTCTGATCGTAAAGTCCATGAGGATAAGGAATTAAATCTTTTATCTGATGTTGCTATCCCAGCATCTAGACTGCCTCTTGCGTAACAAGTTTTCAATAAATGTTTCTTAAATGAACATATGTGACTACTTTCCCTCCATTAGTGATGTTTATGTTAAAGTCAATTATGATTGATTTAATATAGTTTGACCAGTATTTTTTGTGCTTTTATTTGTAATTCCTTAAAGAATGACAAAGAATTATAAATGTCCGGAAAAAAACAAGCAAACCTGTTGTTATGCTCATGGAAATCGAAGATAACTAACAAAAATTTGTTGAAAAAGAGAATTCGTCAAGAACATCCTATATACATCTACGGCTATAGCACCTGTCTTGACCCCCAGTAGAAGCTCCACAATGGGCTCCAAGGGCACCAGGTCAGAGCTCAGGGGTCGGTGGTTCCAGTGGCTGTAAAGGGACAGGGTGGAAGTCCCAGGTTGAAAAATTATAAGATTATAATTTTACAGCTTTATCATTTCAATCCTAAATACCTCAATCCTCATGCCATTTTTTTTTTACAAAATCATTTTTCCTACATAACTTCAAGATTTTTCTCATAATTCACCTAAGCAACCGTAATTTTACTATTTTCAATATCCGATCCATATTCAAATTTTCCCATTGTCTCCAAATAACCTAAGGGGGGAAATGCTATTTGAATCGGGAGCCAATAGAGGAGCACCCTTTGCATTTGGCAGAAGAGTTCAAATTTCACCCTTAATCTCTTTGGGCTTGGAGAGAACGTGGGCGGGAGATTTTTAAGAACAGCAGCCTGAGGACGCCTGGGTGGCTCAGTTGGTTAAGCATCTATCCGCCTTAGGCTCAGGTCATGATCCCAGGTTTCTGTAATCGAGTCCCACATCAGGCTCCTTTCTTCGTGGGGAGCCTGCTTCTCCCTCTGCCGGCAGCTCCCTCTGCTTACGTTCTGCCTCTCTCTCTCTAGTAATGGGGGGCGGGGGGGAGTAGCAGCCCCTAGCTTTCTAAAACGCGGAAATGTCAAAAGAGTGACTTAGGCGGGAGGTCTATGGGAAATGTAGTCCCGAATCCTTCGCTTCACCGCGTGGCACTCTGGGAAGGGAATTCGGAGCTCCTTCTGCGCAAGGACAGCCGTAGGTCCGCCTCCTCACTCGTCTTCTCTGGACTGCAGGAAGCGGTTTCAGAGCCCCCATCTACTCGGAAAGTAAAGGATGCACCCCTGGGGTGAGAGTGCAGGGGAGCTCTGTATGGGAGGGGCGCGCTTGTGTCTAGGGATGGGAGCGGGAAGTCTTTGGAATACCTCTGGTAGGCGCCGCGGCCAGCCCTCGACCGACAGAGGGCCGGTGGGGGGGGGGGGG
>NW_024426008.1:369849-381484 GCF_017311325.1 Ursus maritimus
GGTAAGGGGAGAACCTCGGGCCCCGGGCGCGCAGGTGGGGCTGAGCCCCGTGCGGAGCAGGTGCTCGACGCGGTCCTGGGTGTGTAGGGACATGCCTGCAGCCCGTCTTAGTGGCGGCGGGAGGCAGGGTGCGTTTCTAAAGCTGATGGTGACCGTGAGTGCGGTGAGAGCCTGAGCTCGGAGCCACAAAGGCCCGAGTAAATTCCAGCAGAGGCGGTAGAAGGAACCTGGGTAAGAGTCGGGTTCCTCATCTCAAAATTGCGTTAATGTGACTGTTCCATGGGGTTGTTTTGGAACTTAGATCTAAGTCATCGCTTGTATTTAGACAAGTGCCGGGCAGGATGCACTGAGTAAATGACAGCTGCTCTTACAGTTAGAAGACACTGTTGTTTTCATTGGATGGTTTAACATAACCTCACAACCACTTCAAACAAACAAACAGAAATAAAAAAAACAACCCAGACTGAGCTTGGTGGAACGATGTGCCCAGGTCACAAGCTAGCAGTGAGGGAGTTTGGATTCAAGCGCGGGTGTGCTTTACTTCCAATCTCAAGCATTGTCTAAATATCACACCTGCCTGAAACCAGCCTTGCGTCTTTCACAGCACTTAGCAAAGTGGTCTTTCCCCAAATACCCAAGGATATAAGGGAAGGTGAATGTAGGTGGAATCCGACCATATGTCAAATATATCCTGGTATTTTTAGTGTCTCTTCAGGTCCCTTGGGTCCCTTGTGTATGGCCCCCTGGCCCCTTATGTATTGTCAGGCTGTCTTTTAAGTCTGATATTATAATGAATTCCAAGACTCCTGGTTTTGCCCCTAAAATGAGTTCTCAGGTCCATGTCCCAATTGCTTGGAAACGAAGCAAACCCCTGTGAGGTAGGAAGCAGGGGACCTCTGTGAATAGGGTCTTACCTGGAAGAGAGCACCCCTCTGACCTTAGACCTCTCCTCAGAGCTTTAGAGAAGAGACAGATGGGTCCAGAAAGGAGCAGATCCTAGATTTGCAAGGTCAGAAGCAGTTCCTGATCCTCTTGCCCAGAATAAGCTAGACTTAGTGATAAATCACCTTCAGAAGCCACCACACTGTATGATGAGGGGTTGGGGCCAGCCTTGAGAAGACTGAAGTGAGCTGGGGTGGTCCAGGGGCAGGCTGCTCAGGAAAGGCCACTTCTTGGAGAGCTTGTGAGGGCAAGGTCTGGAGGTGAGGGATAACCGGCCAGAGGGAGGAAATTCTGTCTCCACTCCCCTTATATGGCCCCCACTCTATAGATGTTGCACTGCTGTCCCACCTGTCCATCTCCACAAGTGACACTAGTGACATTATCCCGACCTCACAGGATCCCAGAATGCTGATAAGGGAAGTGTTTTCCAAGGTCATCTACTTCTCTTTTGAAAGCTTTAAGATGTTGAACCTGAAAGGTTCAATGACTTGTTGGGGAAACTCAGTTTGTGAGAGAGTCAGAAGGAAGCATGCAGCCTACTCTCTCCCAGGCAAGTCACTGAAAGCATCTTATCAAAGGGGGCTTTTGAAAAATACATCACAGCTCAAACAATGAAAAATTCCTGTCTTGAAGCATCCCTTCTCTTTTACTAGGCTTGCCATGGATTTCTATACCAGGGGGTGAATAATATTATTGAGAAAAATATGTAAATGATGCATGCTGAGTGTTTATCTGCTAAATTAATTTTACTGAAAGAATGGTGTCTCATCATTTGGCATATGTAATTGAACTAATCTTCTGTTGTTTTGTGTTAGTCATAAGGACACATGCATTATTGTTAAATCAGTCAAGAAAATTTTATGTTCACTCAGTAAAAAACTGCAGATTTAAGCCCATGATCATTTCAGAGTCACACAAAGACAGGTGGTGCTGGCTGCACATGCTCCTTCTCATTCCTTTTCAAAGTCCAGAGGGCCCCACACCTATGGGAAGGACGGTCCTCCACTGGGGTGCTAAGATTTGGGGAGGTGAATGTAGGTGCTGTAAGACAGGCCAGATCTCGTGACCCCGTCTTCTTTCTGTCCTCTCAGGTGAACCACAGTTCTCTACAGTCTCCCAAGAGCAACAGAAAATGAACACAGCTCAGGTGAGCTCTTCATTTATTCCCCGCTTAGTGTCATAATGGATTTATGAGGTTTAGAGGGATCCATGCATTAAATGGAAAAGGAGAACTAGAAACATCAATCTTGAGCAAAAATATACACTGTTTGACTATGAGCTGTGATGTTTTCTTTCAGCTTTTGGTAGGTAACCTTTGTTAGAGTACGATTAGGTTCCCTCCATGTACCAGGTTGCTAAGATTTCATATTAGTCGTGAATGTGCTTTGCATTATTGATTGTCTCTTGTGTATGGATTGGAATAAAACTAGAACTTACTTCCTTGCATCTGTGAATACTGTAAACAGTGTAACATATTTTCTAATATTATCTTGAATTCCTGTGTAGACCCTACTTGCTAATAAGTGTGGTAAATTGCTTCTTACATATTTTCCTCAGGCCTTTTGCTAATACTATATTCAGTGTTTTTATTTCTGTATCCACAAGTTGTATTAGACTATACTTTCTTGTTTCTCTGTCCAACTATGGTATCATGGTCATAGTCTTATGAAAGTAAATGGAGAACTTTTCTGTTCTTTTTCTTCTCTAGCAATTTAGATGAGAAAATTGTGTTACATAAGGATGTTTGTGGAATTTACATACAGATTTAGACCTTTAGTTAGCACAAAGACTGTGGTTGTTAACTTATTAGTCATAAGCCTATATTGAATTTGTAATTTTTTCATTTATCTTCAGATGTGTTTATTTGAGAGAGAGAGCGAGCGAGCACGGGGGGAGGGGCAAAGGGAGATGGAGAGAGAATTGCAAGCAGACTGCCTGCTGAGCACAGAGCCTGACAAGGGGCTTGATCTCATGACACTGAGATCACAACCTGAGCCGAAATCAAGAGTCGGATGCTTAACTGACCGAGCCACCCAGGCAGGCACCCCTGTATTTTTTTTTTTTAAGATTTTTTTTATTTATTTATTCGACAGAGATAGAGACAGCCAGTGAGAGAGGGAACACAAGCAGGGGGAGTGGGAGAGGAAGAAGCAGGCTCATAGCGGAGGAGCCTGATGTGGGGCTCGATCCCACAATGCCGGGATCACGCCCTGAGCCGAAGGCAGACGCCTAACCGCTATGCCACCCAGGCGCCCCCCCTGTATTTTTTCTTAATATAACTTTCGATATTACATTTTCACAGAAAATTGTTCATTTTATTTACATTTTTTATTTTTTTTTTTAAGATTTTATTTATTTATTTGAAAGAGATAGAGACAGCCAGCGAGAGAGGGAACACAAGCAGGGGGAGTGGGAGAGGAAGAAGCAGGCTCATAGCAGAGGAGTCTGACCTGGGGTTTGATCCCATAACGCCGGGATCACGCCGTGAGCCGAAGGCAGACGCTTAACTGCTGTGCCACCCAGGTGCCCCTTATTTACATTTTTTAATGTATTTTCATGAGCTTGTTAATAGCGTTCTCTTAGGATTTCGAAGTCTTTATCTGTTAGGTCAGTAATTCCTTATTTGATCAGCTTTTAAATTTTATTTTAGCATAAAGGCTGCTAATCAGAAAAGGGACAAAATATGTTCTAATTGGCTCAGTCTGAAACCTAGAATTTCAGGGTCTGAGAGTCTTAATATTCTGTGCAGGCAGCAGACTCTAAATATTGGGAATTGAGGGACGTATGCTTGTCATATTTCTGCTCTCTACCTTTGCCTACCCACCTGTCAGCGCCATTTGTTGACAAAAATATGCTTTGTCCATTGAATTGCCTTGGCATCTCTGTGGGAAACCAATTAGTAATGCATGTAGGGTCTGTTTCTGGACTCTGTTCACTTCTGATGATCAGTATTAATCCGTTTGCTAATACCAGACTATCTTGATGAATGTCTCTTTACAGTAACTCTTGAAATCAGATAATGGGAGTCTTGCAACTTTGTTCTTTTTTTAAAATTGTTTTGGATATGCTAGGTCCTTTGCTTCTTTATAGAAAGTTTTGAAAATCCTCTTGTCTGTCTCAAAAAAGCCTGCTGAGATTTTGATTTTGATTGAAGTGAATCCATAGCATGTGCAGTGTAGAGATCAACTTGGGAAGAATTAACATAATGAGTCTTCCAATTCATGAATACAGTATCTCTCTCCATTCACTTAGGTGATAGGGAGGGTTTTGAGGGTTTGGGGTTTGACACAGAGGATAGACTTGACTACAGTTTTCAAGAATAACACTGTCTATTGTATGAAGATAGACTCTAGACTGGAAGCAGGAACAATATAGGGGCCTGTCTCCGTAATCCTAGCGAGAACTAACGGTGTTAGGACTTTGAAGTGGTCAGACTCTGGATGTAATTTAAGGTAGAGTCAACAATCTGAGAGTGTGTGTTTCTTTTCTACAATGTTGCAAGTAGAGCATGCTCTCAAAGTTTGAATTTTTACCCACGTGATTAAAATAATCTGTTTAGTTTTATAAGCTTGTCTCATGAGTGAGGTGTGGAACATCTTTTTTTGTTTGTAATTTATATTTCTTTGTTGTTGTTGTTGAACTGTTTATCCCTTACCTGTTTTCCTGTTGATGTACTGATTTTAATTACTGTATCCACTATATCATTATGGCCCTTTTTCTGTGATTTATATAAATTGCACAGTTTCCCTAAAGTTTTTTGTAATTTTGCCTCGCTCATGATTTTTTTTGTCATAAAGGCATTTGGTTTTTTTTAAAGACTTTATTTATTTGAGAGAGAGAGAGCACGTGCAAGAGAGAGTGAGAGAGCAAGTGCTCACCAGCAGGGGGGAGGGGCAGAGGGAGAGGTAGAAGCAGGCTCCCCACTGAGCAGGGAGCCCGATGTGGGGCTCGATGTGGGGCTCGATCCCAGGGTCCTGGGATCATGACCTGAGCCAAAGGCAGACACTTAACCAACTGAGCCACCCAGGTGCCCCAAGGCATTTGATTTTTATGTCAAATCTAGGAGTTTTTTCATTCATGTTCCTGGATTTTCAGTCATAATTGGGCATTTCCCACTCTGATGTAAAATAATTGTTCTGTGTGGTCTTCTGGAATTTGATTTTATTTTTTACTTTTAGATCTTGAATACATTTTAATTTTTTTTTTAACTTATTTATTTGACAGAGAGACAGCGAGAGAGGAACACAAGCAGGGGGAGTGGGAGAGGAAGAAGCAGGCTCCCAGCAGAGCAGGGAGCCCGATGCGGGGCTCGATCCCAGGACCCTGGGATTACGCCCTGAGCCGAAGGCAGATGCTTAACAACCGAGCCATCCAGGCGCCCCACATTTTAATTTTTATCCTGCTCTGTGGTATAAGGTATCGTCTTCTCCTGGATGGCCATCTAGTTACCTGGTGACATTTTTGTCATGCGTTTGAATGATGTCACTTGTGTTCAGATAGGAAATGTACTCTGTTAATCATTCTTCCTATTACACACTTTATTCTAGGTCCTGTTCAGTTTAAGCTTGGACGTCCTTTTAGGTTCTCCTCACTTCCCTGCTCTTTCTGCCCACTCCTGTGTTTGTATTAAATTGTGGCCGACATTCTCCTATGTTGCTTATCTAATACTACCTCACTCTCTATCTTCCAGAATGTGTTCAAATTTTGGGTCCTTCTGCTGGGACGTTTCTCTGTATTCCTCTTTTTCACACATCGAGGGTAGGTTTTGTATTTTACCTGAGTGTGGTTTGAGGGGCAGGGAGGTAACTGTGTATGTTCAGTCTGTTCCCTTGAACTAGAGGAATCAGGCTTTGAATTCTTTCTTCTCTAATTTCCAGTACTCTAATCTTTCCAGTTTTTCTTTCTACCTTTTCAGAATTCTATCTCAGCCTTCATGGCCTTTCTTCTTCTACCTGCCTCTTAAATTTTGCTATTCCCTTGAATTCGCTACTTGCTCCTTTTCTCTCCCGTTTCTCTGTCCTCTTTGAGCCATCCCGTTTTTGCTGATGACTTCAGTTAGCCATCTGAATGACTGATATCTCGTAATTCCTTATTTTCATTTTAGACCTCTGTCTGTTCCAGAATCATGCAACCAGCAATGAAATAGATAATTCCATCTATATTTTCTGCAGGTGTTTTGAGTGCAAACGAAGAACACCTGCCTCACAATGACCCAGCCTCTGACTCGGACTTAATTCTTCCAGTCTCTGCATACGGCATCCGTATTTACCCCGTTGCTTGTGCGGCATCTCTGTATATAGGCGCACAGGAGAATAATGAGCAGATTTTGTTTCCTGTACGGATTAATTTTCCATTCTTTATCTTTGCCTTAATATAAGTCATCTCTTAAATTGGGTATTTTGTTTTTGCTGCTTAAGACATTGTCCACCTTTCATATAGAGCAGTGGTTCCTAACAGGAGATGATTTTGCTCCCCAGGAGACATTTGACAATGTTTGGAAATATTTTTTATTGTCATGACTAGGATGTTGCTGGCATCTAATCAGTAGAAGACAGGGATATTGATAAATATCCTAAAATTTACAGGACAGTCTTCCACAAAAATAGCATTGTCTGGTCCACAGTGTTAATAGTGCCAAGTTGAAGAAATCGTGTTCTAAAGCATTCCTCCTGAAGTATGAATCTGGTGGTGTGTACATACTTCCCTAGTCTTACGTGTATCTTTTCATTAGTTCTTTATTACCCCAGCAGACATCTCCAGATTGGTATGTGTATACTGTACCAAGTCCTCAGCATAAAATGTTGTTGTATGGGAAATGTATACAAGAATCCTATTTATAATAACTTTACCTTAAAAAATAAGGCACTAAGTTTTCTCATTATATCAAGTGACATTATATGTGTATAAATTAAATTTAAATCAGTGCATGAGATTTTTTTTTTCACTAATCGTGTGCATATCCCCAAAGTGTAAGACAGAATAAGGGCTGCGGTAGTCATCTTTTATAGCTTTTTGTTTTAAACTCTAAATAGTGAACATAGTAAGACTTAGTTTCCAAAAATGTTTTTCCACGTCCCTGGTTCTGGCCCTCAGATTGACCAGAATTGTGCTGTTGCAGGCATCAGTGTCATTCAAGGACGTGACTGTGGAGTTCACGCGGGAGGAGTGGCGGCAGATGGACTCTGCTCAGCGGACTCTCTACAGAGACGTGATGCTGGAGAACTACAGCCACCTCGTCTCAGTGGGTGAGCAGACCTTACCACGAGACCCCCTCTTGACTGCATATTCTGGTTTTCCTTTTTTCTTGTAAAAATGTTGATCACTTTTGTTGAGGTGTATTTAACAGAAAATAAAATTCAGGACTTTTCAGTATAAATTGAAAAATTATATAGTAGACTTTCATCATCAAACTCATAATTTGCAACGTTGCCATCACCCCTAAAGATTCTGTACCCCTTTGCAGTGAGTCCCGTACCTCCATCCCTAACTCTCTATCTCACCGATGTGCTTTCTAATGCAAGCACTTTGCCCTTTCTCACATTTTGTATAAATGGAATCATAAAGTATATACTCTCTTTTGTCTGGCTTCTTTCACTTAGCATAAGTGCTCTCGAGACTCATGGATGTGTGTGTCATCCTTTCAGTTGATAGATCCATGGGCTTTCTTCCAGTTTGGGGCTATTATGAGTAAAGCTGCTATGAACATTTATACAGTCTTTGTATCAACATGTTTTCATTTCCCTTGCGTAAATACCTAGGAGTGGGTTTGCTGGGTCTTCTGGTAAGTTTACATGTAACTCCGTAAGAAACTGCCAGATGTTTCCGAGTTGGCTCTATTGTTTTTCATGCCCATGAGCAATGTCTGAGGGTTCTCATTGCTCTTTGGTTACCAACATTTGGTTTGGTGAGTCTTACTATTTTTAACCATTCTAGTTAGTATCTAGTTATATGTTACGATGTTTTAATTTGTATTTCCCTGATGATTAACAATATGGAACCTCTTTTCATGTGCTTTTTTTTTTTTTTTCACCAGTAATCTCCTTTAATGGAGTGATCACATTTTCAGCTCCATTTCTTGTTTAGTTTTTTGGGTTTTTTCATCTTCTCAGAAGTTCAGACCTTTGTCTAGTATATGTTCTACAAACTTTTTTCCTCTATCTTTCTCTTGCCTTTTTACGAAGAAAATGTTTTCTAATCATTATTGTTTTACATATACTTTTGAAGAAACTTTTTAATGACAGTAATTGGCACAATTTTATTCTTCAAAAGTTTCCCCCAATGCTTATACCTTACATAACTGTAATGTATCGATGCCAGTAAATAGACATTAGTACAGTGTGTATGAATAGCTCTGTGCCATTTTATCTTATGTGGAGATTTGTGTAAACACCATCAAGATATAGAACTGTCTTATCACCCCAAAGATTTCTTTCATGCTGCGTCTTTATAATCAGACCCATCCCCTCTCCCACACTAACCCTAATCTATTCCAACTACTAATCCGCTCTTCATCTACCTAGTATTCCGCTGTATGGTTATAAAATTTATTTAGCCATTCACCTGTTGGAAGACATTTTGGTTGTTTCTCATCAGGGGCTATTATAAATAAAGTCATTATGTACATTCATGTTCAAGTTTTATATGAACATAAATTATTATTCTCTGGGATAAATGCCTAGGAGTATGATTGGGGTTGTGTGGTAAGTATATGTTTCACTCTTTAAGAAACTGCCGAACTGTGTTTCAGAATGGCTGTACCATTTGCATGTCCACCAACAGCGTATGAGAAATCCAGTTACTCCTTATTTTTCCTAGTATTTGGTATCATAACTATTTTTTGTACTAGTGGCTTTAATGGGTAAATAGTGGAAGCTCATCATGGTCTTAATCTGCATTTCCTTAATGGCCAGTGATGTTAAATATTTCTAATGCTCCTGTGCCATCTGTGTATCCTTAGGAAAGTGTCTGTTTATGGCTTCTGTGCATTTTTTCCATCTTTATGATATATAATGACAAATAAAAATTACATATTTCTTCTGTACAACTTGATGTTTTGGTATATGTACACATTGTGAGTCAGTGCCACAGTCAAGCTAATTAACATATCCATGACCTGACCTAGTTACCTTTGTTTTCTTTGTGATGAGAACACTTAAAATCTGCCCTCTTGGCAAATTTCTAATAAACAGTACAGTATTATTAACTATACTCGGATTGCTGTATGTTAGATCTTCATAACTTACTCATCTTGCATAACTGAACTTTGTACCCCTTAACCAACATCTCCCCATTCCCCAGCCCCTGGCAACCACCATTCTATTTTTTTTCTGAGTTTGACTGTTTTAGATCCACTGAGATCACAGTCTTCCTATGTCTGGTTTATTTCATTTAGCGTAATGCCTTCAAGGTTTATCCATGTTGGGGCAGATGTCACGATTTCCTTCCCCTTTTTTGGCTGAATAATGTTCCTGTGTGTGTGTGTGTGTACACATCTTTAATCATTTATCCATCAACAGACAGTTAGATTGTGTCTTGGCTATTGTGAATAAAGCGGCAAAGAACATGGGACTACATGTACCTAATTGAACACATACCCAGAAATGGAATTGCTGAATTATAGGGTAGTTCGATTTTTTTTTTTAAGATTTTATTTTTAAGTAATCTGTGCAGTCAACATGGGGCTTGAACTTACAAGATCAAGAGTCACATGCTCTACCAACTGAGCCAGCCAGGTGTCCCAGGGTAGTTCTATTTTTAGCTTTTTGAGGAACCACCATGCTGTTTTCCATAATGGCTGCCCCAATTTACATCCCCACCAATAGTGCCCAAGGGTTACGTTTTCTCCACATCCAACATGTGTTAACTTTAGTCTTTTTGATAATCACCATTTCCTAACAGGTTTAAGTGATACCTCATTTTCTATCAGGTGTGCAGTGATACCTCATTGATTTTGACTTGCATTTCCCTAATGTTTAGTGATGTGGAGCACATCTTCATGTATTTGTTTATGTGTATAGCTTCTTTTGAGATATGTCAGTTCAGGTCCTTTGCCCATTATTTTAATCTGATTTTTGCTTTTTTGCTGTTGAGCAGTATGACTTTTTTATATATTTTAGGTATTTACTCCTTATTATAATTTTTGAATATTTTCTCTCATTCCATAGGTTGCCTTTGCACTCTTTTGTTTCTTTTGCTGTCCAGAGGCTTTTTAGTTTGATGTAGTCTCAGTTGTCTAATTTTGCTTTTGTTGCTTGTGCTTTTGGTATCATATCCAATAAACCATTGTCAACACTGACGTCAAGGAGCTTTCTCTCTATGTTTTCTTCTAGGAGTTTTATGATTTTCAGATCTTATGTTTAAGTCTTTAATCCATTTTGAGTTTATTTTTGTATGTAGTTTGAGATAACAGTCCAATTTCATTCTTCTGCATGTGGATATCCAGTTTTCCCAACACTGTTTATTATCCATTGTGTTTTCTTGGCACCATTGTTTAAGTTCAGTTAACTATAGATGTATGGATATATTTCTGGGCCTCTGTATTAATCCATTGGTCTATATGCCTGTTTTTATGCCAGTACCATACTGTTTTCATTACTAGAGCTTTGTGTAATATATATTTTGAAGTCCAGAAATGTGATACCTCTAACATTGTTCTTTCTCAAGATTGCTTTGGCTATCCAGGGTCTTTTGTGGTGACATATGAATTTTAGGATTTTTTTTTTTCTATTTCTGTAAAGAATACCATTGGGATTTGGATAGGAATTGAATTGAATCTGTAGATCACTTTGGGTAGTATGGACATTTTAACAGTATTAATTCTTCAGACCATGAACATGGAATGTCTTTCCGTTCATCTGTATCTTCATTAATTTTTTTTTTGTCGATTTTTTGTAATCTTTAGTATACAAATCTTTCAGCTCCTTAAGTTTATTCCTAAGTGGTTTAAAATTTTTTTTCCAGATAATTCATTGTTCATATGTAGAAACCATGTTGATTTTGTATCCTCCAACTTTATTAATTTTAACAGATTTTTTATTGTCTTTAGGGTTTTCTACATAGAGAATCATGTCATCTGCAAACAGATAATTTTACTTCTTCCCTTTAGATTTAGATGCATTTTATTTCTTTTTCTTATCTAATTGCATTGGATAGGCTTTCAAATACTATGTTGAATAGAATTGGTGAGAGTGGACATCCTTGCCTTGTACTGGATCTTAGAGGGATAGCCTTCAGTATTGCCCCATTGATTATGATATTAATGTGGGCTTTTCGTATATGCCTTTATTGTATTGAGGAAATGTACTTCTAGAACTATTTTTTTTGAGAATTTTAATCATGAATGAATGCTGAGCTTTGTGAAATGATTTTTCTCTGTCTTTTGATATGATCATGTGTTTTTATTTCTTTCACTTCTTTATGAGGTGTATCACTTAGATTGATTTGCATGTAAACAACCTTGCATTCAGGGATAAATTCTGCTTGTTCATGATATATGATCCTTTTAAATGTGCTGTTAAATTCAGTTTGCTAGTCTTGAGAATTTTTGAATCTATGTTCATCAGGGATATTAGCTTAACAGTTTTCTTGTGATGTCTTCGTCTGATTTTAGAATCAAGGCAATGGCGACCTCATTTTTTTTTATAATAATATTTTTTTATTATATTATGTTAGTCACCATACAGTACATCTCTGG
>NW_024426008.1:382400-386601 GCF_017311325.1 Ursus maritimus
TAGATCTTGGATACCAGTCTTTGTAGCATCATTTGCAAATATATTCTCCCATTCCGTGGGCTGCCTCTTAGTTTTTTTGACTGTTTCCTTGGCTGTGCAGAAGCTTTTTATCTGGATGAAGTCCCACAAGTTCATTTTATCTTTTGTTTCTCTTGCCTTTGGAGATGTGTCATGAAAAAAGTTGCTGTGGCCGATGTCAAAGAGGTTGCAGCCTATGTTCTGCTCTAGGATTTTGATGGATTCCTGTCTCACATCGAGGTCTTTCAACCATTTGGAGTTTATCTTTGCGTATGGTGTGAGAGAGTGGTCAAGTTTCATTCTTTTCAATATAGCTCTCCAATTTTCCCAGCACCATTTACTGAACAGACTGTCTTTTTTCCACTGGATGTTTTTTCCTACTTTGTCAAAGATTAGTTACCCAAAGAGCCGAGGGTCCATTTCTGGGTTCTCTATTCTGTTCCATTGGTCTGTGTGTCTGTTTTTGTGCCATTACCATGCTGTCTTTGTGATCACAGCTTTGTAGTATAGCTTGAAGTCCGGCAACGTGATGCCCCCAGCTTTGTTTTTCCTTTTCAACAATTCCTTGGCAATTCGGGGTCTTTTCTGGTTCCGCACAAATTTAAGGGCTGTTTGTTCCAGCTCTTTGAAAAATGTCATTGGTATTTTGATCGGGATGGCATTGAAAGTGTAGATTGCTCTGGGTAGCATAGACATTTGAACTATGTTTATTTTTCTGATCCATGAGCATGGAATATTTTTCCATCTTTTTGTGTCTTCTTCAATGTCTTTCAAGAGTGATTTGTAGTTTCTAGAATATAGATCCTTTACGTCTTGGGTTAAGTTAATTCCAAGATAACGTATGATTTTTTGGTGCTATTGTAAATGGGATGGATTCCCTAATTTCTCTTTCTTCAGTCTCATTGTTCGTGTACAGAAATGCAACTGATTTCTGAGCATTGATTTTGTATCCCGCCACATTACTGAATTGTTTATGAGTTCTAGTAGTTTTGGGGTGGATTCTTTTGGGTTTTCCATATAGAGTATCATGTCATCTGTGAAGAGAGACAGTTTGACTTCTTTGCCGATTTGGGTACCTTTTATCCTTTTTTGTTGTCTGATTGCTGTTGCAAGGACTTCTAGTACTATGTTGAATAATAATGGCGAGAGTGGGCATCCTTGTCAAGTTCCTGATCTTAAGGGAAAGGCTTCCAGCTTTTCCCCATTGAGAATGATATTCACTGTAGGCTTTCCTTAGATGGTTTTTATGAAATTGAGGAATGTGCCCTCTATCCCTACACTCCGAAAGGTTTTAATCAGGAAAGGGTGCTGTATTTTGTCAAATGCTTTTTCTGCATCAATTGAGAGGATCATATGGTTCTTGACTCTTTTCTTGTTGATATGATCTATCACACTGATCGATTTGCGAATGTTGAACCACCCTTGCATCCCAGGGATGAATCCCACTTGGTCTTGATGGATAATCCTTTTAATATACTTTTGGATCCTATTAGCTAGGATGTTGTTGAGAATTTTGGCATCCATATTCATTAGGGAAATCAGTCTGTAATTCTTTTTGATGGGGTCTTTGCCTTGCTTGGGGATCAAGGTAATATTGGCCTCATAGAATGAGTTTGGTAGTTTTCCTTCTGTTTCTATTCTTTGAAACAGCTTCAGGAGAATAGGTATTATTTCTTCTTTGAATGTTTGGTAGAATTCCCCAGGGAATCTGTCAGGCCCTGGACTCTTGTTTTTGGGGAGGTTGTTGTTAACTGCTTCAATCTCTTCATAATTAATCGGTGTGTTTAAATCATCAATTTCTTCCTGTTTCAGTCTTGTAGTTTATAGGTTTCCAGAAAGGCATCCATTTCTTCCAGGTTGTTTAATTTATTGGCATATAGCTGTTGATAAAAGTTTCTAATGATCCTTCCTATTCATTGGTGTTGGTTGTGATCTCTCCCCTTTCATTCATAATTTTATTAATTTGGGTCCTTTCTCTATTCTTTTGAATAAGTCTGGCCAGTGGCTTATCGATCTTATTTATTCTTTCAAAGAAGCAGCTTCTAGTTCTGTTGATCTGCTCTACTGTGCTCCTGCTTTCTAATTCATTGATCTCTGCTCTAATCTTGATCACCTGCCTTGTCGTGCGTGGGTTAGGCCTGTTCTACTGTTCCAGCTCCAGCTTCGTGAGGTGAGAGTATAAAAACTGCATTTTAGATTGTTCTGTTCTCTTGAGTGAGACTTGGATGGTTATGTATTTTCCCCTTAGGACTGCCTTTGCAGGGTCCCACAGGTTTTGGACCGATGTGTTTTCATTCTTATTGGTCTCCAGAAATTGTTTAATCTCATTTTTATTTTTATTTATTTATTTTTTAAAGATTTTATTTATTTATTTGACAGAGATAGAGACAGCCAGAGAGAGAGGGAACACAAGCAGGGGGAGTGGGAGAGGAAGAAGCAGGCTCATAGCAGAGGAGCCTGATGTGGGGCTCGATCCCATAATGCCAGGATCACGCCCTGAGCCGAAGGCAGAGGCTTAACCGCTGTGCCACCCAGGCGCCCCTGTTTAATCTCATTTTTAATTTCCTGGTTTACCCAATCATTTTTGAGCAGGATGGTTCTTAGCTTCCAGGTGTTTGAGTTTCTTCCAAATTTTTCCTTGTGATTGACTTCCAGTTTCAAAGCATTGTGGTCTGTGAATATGCAGGGAGTAATCTCAGTCTTTTGGTATCAGTTAAGACCTGTTTTGTGACCCAGTATATGGTCTATTCTGGAAAAAGTTCCATGTGCATTCGAAAAGAATGAGTATTCTGGGGTGTAGTGTTCTATATATATCTATGAGGTCCATCTGGTCCAGTGTATCATTCAAAGCTCTTGTTTCTTTGTTGATTTTCTGCTTAGGTGATCTGTCTGTTGCTGAGAGTGGAGCGTTGAGGTCCCCTACTATTAATGTATTATTATCTATATGTCTCTTTGTTCTGGTTAAGAGTTGGCTTATGTATCTAGCTGCTCCCCTGTTGGGTGCATAGATATTTATAATTGTCATATCCACTTGCTGGATACATCCTTTAAGAATAATATAGTGTCCTTCTGTATCTCTCACTACGGTCTTTAGTTTAAAATCTAATTTGTCTGATATGAGAATTGCTACCCCAGCTTTCTTTTGGGGTCCATTGGCATGAAAAATTGTTTTCCATCCCTTCACTTTCAGTCTGGATGTATCTTAAGGTTCAAAATGAGTCTCTTGCAGACAGCAAATGGATGGATCATGTCTATTTATCCAATCGGCAACCCTGTAACATTTTATGGGAGCATTTAGGCCATTCCCACTGAGAGTGATTATTGAGAGATATGATTTTAATGATGTCATGTTGCCTGTGAAGTCTTTGTTTCTATAGATTGTAAATTTCTATTCTGTATCACTCTTGGGGCCTTTTTACTTTTATAGAAACCCCCTTAATATCTCCTGTAGGGCTGGTTTGGTGGTTATGAATTCAGTCAGTTTCTGCCGATCCTGGAAGGTCCTTATCTCTCCATCAATTCTGAATGACAGCCTTGCTGGATAAAGGATCCTTGGCTGCATGTTTTTCTCAGATAGAGCTTTGAAAATACCCTGCCAACCCTTTCTGGCCTGCCAGGTCTCTGTAGACAGGTCTGACGTTATTCTGATATTTTTCCTTCTGTACGTAAGGATTTTCTTCCCCCTGGCCACTTTCAGTACTGTATCCTTGGATCTAATATTTGCGAATTTCACTATGACGTGATGTGGTGTGGGTCTGTTCTCATTGACCTTGGGAGGGGTCCTCTCTGCTTCCTGGACATGAATGCTTATTTCCTTTGCCAGATTAGGGAAGTTCTCAGCTACAATTTGTTCAGATATCTCTTCTAGACCTCTCTCTTTCTCCAACCCCTCAGGGATGCCGATGATTCTGACATTGGAGCGTTTCATTGAGTCAGTAATCTCCCGTAATCTACATTCTTGAGATTGGATTTTTTTGAGGCAAGTTTCTGTTTTAACTTTCTCTTCTACCATCCCATCCTCCAATTCACTAATTCGTTCTTCTGCCTCATTTACCCTGGCTGTCAGAGCGTCTAGTTTAGGCTGCATTTGATTAATAGCATTTTTAATTTCATGCCAGACTTGCTCTCATTATGCCCTTAGAGAGTCTATATTCTCGTTAATATTTTCATTAATATTTTTTTT